>NC_138508.1:99667906-99915406 GCF_964252035.2 Podarcis erhardii | reverse complement strand
TTGAACTACAACTCCCATCATCCCTGACTAGCAAGACCAGTGGCAAGGGATGATGGGAAATGTAGTCCAAAAACAGCTGGAGGCACAAGGTTGGGAAACACTGGTCTAATGCCTCCTCCATCCCTCTTCAGTAATGTTTTTGCTGCAACTTATCACTGTTCTGACCTCATCAGGGCATCCGTTTCTCCACTGACATGGAGGAGGATGGAGAAATTGATGTTTTGTCATCAGAACATGGCTAAGGAGAACCAGAACATGCTTTTTGGGGGGAGGGGGAGACACATGGCTAACTGAAGGAGTTGCAAAGCCTATAAATCGGAAGCTGTGGTTCATTGGGGGAATACTGAATATTTGCTCAGAATTAAATACTTAGAAAGCAGGAAAGCAAATGAAGATTTCATGTATCTGCTTCTGTTGTTAAATGGGGAAACTGGTGCTATTTATGAAAATGTTGCACTGTGAAGTTTGGATTTGTCTATTTAATCCAAGTTTCTTCAAAGAGGATAAATCGTGCAGGAGCAGAGTGCTTAGAATAAATAGGCCTATGGATCATAGCCATAGATTTCTAATTACAGTATGTAGATGCAATTAGAGAGTTAAAAATGGAATAACATCAGTTCCATTTCAGACAAGGAAACCTGGCTTTAAAGAAAAGGCTTATTACATTCTGCTGTTCTTTGTTTTTTAAAAATAAATCTACCTGTTGGCTGCAGATTCCAAGAGCAGCTGACACACACAGGGAAATCTGATTTACAGAGGCGGTTAGCGGTCTGTGAGTGTGGTTTTGAAAGTGGCAATAGGAAGAATAGCCTGTGCATTTTTTGCCTATGGAGATACATTTGTAGCTGTTAACAGCTTGGATTTATGCTGAAATTTATTGTAAGAAAATACTGGCTGCTAACTACTTTTGTTTGTCCTAGTCGAGCCATAAAAAGGCCTTCAAAGGCAGCAGCTGCCAAATATTACCCAAAGCAGCCCTTCAGATTTCTTTTTCCATGGTCATTATTTTAAAAGGAATAACAGAAAACAAATCCGGAATAAATTCAGACAAAGTGCAAACGGTTGAGAAAGGCAATTATCAAAACCCTGCAAATGCAGAAGTGACTGCTACATGGACTGTATCTCCCTCCATTTCTGTTACGTAGAAAACAGGAAGAGGGCCGTTCACACAGACAGGGCCAAGCATCAGAGCTTAGCAATACTGGGCTTCTGGCAAGGCTCACCCCAGTTCAAGAGACTCACTGCTAATGGCTGGAACCTCCTGGTCCTGATTCTACTCCTTCTCTTCTTGTCACAGATGGCTTCTGTCCCTTTCTCCATGTAAGCAATGACAAGGGGTGGGGACAGGGCTATCTTAAGCATATGCAGCGCCAGGATGCAAAGATTCCCCCCCCCCCCAGGTTGGCCAGTCCCAGGCGTGCAGGAGGGCAGAGCCAGCCGGCTACCTCAGTGTCTCACTGACTCGGTTGCCCCCGGACTCGCAGCACAGAGCCGGCCACAGCAGAAGAGCCCACCACGGTGATCCGACCAACGGGCGGGCTCTTCCCCAGACTCAACTCTCGGGCCCAGGACTCTCAGCCTGGTGCCTCTGAGAGCCCGGCGCCCAGGTGCCCCACACCCCTAGCGCCTATGGGTAAGACGGCCCTGAGTGGGGAGATTGGAGCATTCTCCTCCTACTGCTCTGCATTTTCCCTTTGGGTGATGGCACAGATTGTGGTCAGACTGATTGATTGTATTTTTTTGTGTCGCTTTTCATTCAAATGAATTTCAAAGCAGCTTGCAAACAATACATAACAATAACAGAACAGAACATCACAAATACAGCATCATCATATAAAATAATTAACAAATCACCAGTAAAACAATTAAAATCAATTAGTGGCATACCGTGGGTTGCTGGTGCCCGGTGGGCAGGTGAGCACCGGGGGGCTGCATGCACACTGGGGAATGCATGTGCCAGGGTGCCACAGCACGGAGGGTGAACAGAGCCCACCCAGCCCTAGGCACTGATCCCACCAGAGCAATCCCTCCACTGGAGCCAAGTGGGGCTATCCTGCGCTGCCTGCCCGCCTGCACAGGTTGTGTGTGTGTGTAACTTATGTTTATTTGTAAGAGCTAGAAGGCATCAGGTTATGGTAGGGGTGTTGCAGTCCCCTGTAATTCGGCTTCATTCAAGAAAACGTTGCCTCAGATGTTTAATCACATTTTGAAGATCAAGTGGGGGAATACGCCTTTTGGTCATTAATATACACTGACAGCTATCTGGAGTTTGCATAATTTATGTGTTTATTATCCGTATTCTCCCACACACTTCCTGTCCTTACTTTCTTTATTATTTTCTCTGTGTACATTTCAGGTTTGCCAAGATGAGAATGAGCCAACTGTAAGGGATTTGTCTCTTGGTTCAACTTCTGCTTCTATCTCTGCTTCCAAGAACCAGCTATTCTTGCTTCTGCTCTTAGGCTGCCTGCCAACTGCTCCGCTACTTTGCACCAGCCTGACAAGGCTCACTAATTATAAAGAAATGTTTAATGTCTCAGATAGTAGAAGGTGGAAGAAAGAAGAAGGCAGAAATCACAGTAGTAGGGAAGCCATAAATATCTGCTGTGCTCTTGAAGCAAAAATAATGTTTGCTGTTGCAGAAAAATCTTGAAAAACAACCAAGAGCATTGCTGGAGCCATGGAAAAACAGGAGTGATGCATGGCACAAGTTCTTATGCATTAAAGCCAAAACTGTACAATCATTATGTTTCAGGCCCAAGGGCAACTTTATGCTGCTCAGGTCAGTGGTTTTGTATGTGTGCATGTGTGCTTGTTTAATGGGGGGACAATTTGCAATTAAGCCAGTGTACAACAAAGTGAAAAGTCTGTGTTTCTGAACGGGCAATGGTGCAAAATAAGCCATGTCTGCACTTTTGTGATTAATTGTGATGCACACATCCTGTACAAAAATTATTTAGGCATTTCAGGTCCAGCATTTCCATGTATTCTGTGTTTCATTGAAAATGTTCCAACCGTGGTGCCAAAACCAATACCTGTGAACATGGCAATCAATACCCATGCCAATAAGTGGGAATATGTGGGGAAGGACCCACATATTCAGTAACAGTAATTTTTTTTGATTCGGAACGTGATTCTTATGAATTAAGATATTGCTTACATGCAGTAACAAACCTCCTCACTTTGGCTTTTGATTTGGATATCCATCCATTTGGATATCCATTCAAGAAGAATCAGAGGTCAAACAGAACTGAATGAGATTGTTATATCTCATTCTCCCAGATTGTTATAGTGGGGGGAAGTGGATGTCTTTGTCTAGCCTCTGTTGTATGAGTGGCCATAATAGCAGCATTGCTATCTCTGCTGGATGACAATTGCGCTTGTACAGGAAACTGACGTATGAGCATCAGTCTGCTACCAGGAAGATGTAGCTGAAACTCCTCAGTACATCAGCCTATGGTGTGAAGTATGGTTGTGGCCAGCACCCCTGAGATCTGTGTCAATTTTGGTGGTCTGGGAGGAAAATAAAAGGAAAATAAAAATGGGCTCTAGAGATCTACAACATGCACATACGTATGGTTCCTAATTGTGAGTAGAGCCTGTACACACAGTTGTACACATGTGGGATCCTACCTTACGTTACACCCAACATACCAGAGTGAGGGAGCAGGGCTGTCAGATACATAGACGCTGGCTGTGGGCCATCCAGAACCCATCAACTCTCTTCTACATCTTGATTCAATGCATGTATAGGCCAAGTATTAACAGTCCTACTATTTTGCCCTACCATTAAGAAAATAAGACAGGTCCCTTAGGCAGCAGATGTGGATGGAGGGCAGGGAGCAATAGAACAATGTTGGAGGACAGAACTGTGTGTGCTAACTTGGCTGATCCTAGGTGATGTCCTGTCCTCATCAGTGTGGAAATATGATTCAATGGGGAATTCGGACAACTTTTGCATCAAATCTGGTTGGTGATACCACCAAGTCCTTCACTTCAAGCAGCAAAATGGCTTCAGCCAGCCCCGCATGTGCACATCCAACTCTCTCATTTTCTAATTCACACAGAGCAGTGTCCTCTTTCCCGACAATCTCAGCTCTCCCCTTCCCACTTAGCTACTCACTAGATCCTCTCTGCCAGACTCTAATTCACACACAGCCATTAACCCCAAACACCCTCTCTCTTGCTGTCATTCATATGCAGCCCCTGCTCGCTCGCGCTCTCTCTCTCTCTTTCTCTCTCTCTCTCTCTCTCACACACACACACACACTCACACACACACACTCACTATTGCTTTTAATTAAGTATCAATAGTATCTCAAAACAGATGTTGATCAGTAAATCCAGATGCATTTCACTTGTTTGTCTAGCTATATCAATCAGTACACTCCCAGTTCTTTTCCACAGGTGAAAGAGGGAAAAAGCCCTTATGTACCTTTCTAACACACATACACACACACACACCCTGTCCCTAACTGAACTGGCCATTGCTGTGATTCAGACTGTCACTGCTCTGCAACACAGCACTTTACTCAGCAGTGAAGACTTAGAGGGCCTGCTACCCAGTGGTGCTCTCGGGACTTTAGGGCAAATGTCTGGGCCCCAAGTCAGCAGAATGAGCAAGAGAGATGGGTTTGCTGCTTTTTGAAGTAAACGAATCAACACACCTTGCAAAACCAACAAGGACGCTGAGCAAGACTGCTGTCATTTGAGGGGCAAAAGCACAGACGGGGTAGTAATGACAGACTTCTTTTGAGTGCCAGGTTCCATGTTACTCCTTTCTATATTTAAAGGGCCTGCCCTCAAGGTGACAGATGCACATCATTTATTGAGCTCAAGTCCTGATCAATGTGTGAAGGTTTGGGTGGAATCATCATACTCAATCCTATTTTCTCCACCCCGCCCCCACAAACATTAATTTCTACCCTGTTTGACTGTCTGTACAAGCCTACAGTTTCCGCCTTTGCAAATGCATTGAACAATTAACATTCTAGATTAAATTGAGCTGCCCTCATCTATCTTATTCAAGCTGGTGGATAAATCCGTTTTGACCTCAGTATAAAAGTGAAAAGTATTATCAATCCACCCTACTCAGCCCTGACTTCTTCCTTCCTTCCTTATTCCTGATGTATTCACTATTGCTTTCAATTTAGTTATCAATAGTATCTCAAAATAGATGTCGATCAGAAAAACCAGATGCTTTTTACTTGCTTATTCAGCTATATCCATCAATACACTCCCAAGTTCATTTCTGCAGGTGAAAGAGGGGGAAGGGAATCCCTTTATGTCACTTTCTATCTCAATTCTGTTAATGAAGATTCATTTCGAGTTGCAGCTTTACATAAACACCCCTTTCCTTGTTTGGCGAGAAGGGAGGCGAGTCTTTCACAATCAATTTTAGCACTTACACAAAGGTGTCTCACTGCTGTTCTCTGCTTCCATTTGTCATGAAGAGTGAGCTGAAAATTACCCTGGCTGCCAATGGCATTGTCTGAATTCAAGAGCAGAGCCAATAGAGCCATGGAAAGCATGAAATGGCTGACAACACAATCATATTCATAATATGAAGCTTCATCTTTTATTGTCTCTTTTTCCCCCCTGAGGTATTGTAGGCATTAACAAGAGCTGGGTTTTAATATCTTTATGATTATGCTAATTTGGAGAAATATAATTTCTCATCCTGAAGAAGGTAAAACTATTTTGCTCATGCAGAGTGTACCCAAATCATGGGTGCACCATGGTTAGGATGGTGAAAAGAGTCGACTCCCTTTGCATTTAAAAAGTAAAGCATTAAGTGTGCATAAAAATGGATAGATTGGTGAAGACAGCCTGCAAAGTGTATTATATTGGGGAAATTGCTTTGTGCAATTGTGTCAATTGGGAAAAATTGCATTCCAAATTGTGTAAAAAACTAAAATGCTGCTGAATTTTCATGAGGATTTTTAAACACACACACACACACACACACTAACAGACATAGAAATGTTGAAAATTGAATTTAAGATTGATTTACATTCAAAACAAATCACCATGAAAACCACCATCTAAAAAAATAAACCCCCCCAAAATAACCAGAAATCTTAACAAAATATTAGCAACAGCAAGATAATTAAAACAAAGCACTCTCATAAACCCACAATCCCCCAAATAGCAAGAATTGCTCACTTACAGTGAAATCCTCTACCCACTTACCTGGGAGTAAGCCCATTGAACTTAATAGAACTTATTTCTGGGTAGACAAGTGTAGGATAACTGCGTTGTTAAAGCACAGTCCTGTAGATATCTATTCAAAAGCCAACCCTATAACCTAATCTCTGAAGGCACAGTTAAGAGGCAAGTTTCACTTGCTATCAAAAAGAAAGAAGAAACTGTGCCTGCCTTTATATCTTTATTTAAGTTGTCTATAGTGAATATGAAGAACTTCTGGTGATTTATACTAATCAGCAGACTCAAGTGATAAAGCTATTCCTCATTCCCATGAAAAGAAAAGAAAAATATCCCTGGACATAGAAACATAGGGAGTCAGGAAAAGGGCTTTCTCCATGACCTGCTAGCATTCTACATTTAGGTAAAGGTTAGAAGGAGAACATTTAAATATTAAAGTGCAGATGGCAAAAACTTTAACTGCCAATCATGCAATGTAACATGTAAAGGTAAAGGTAAAGGGACCCCTGACCATTAGGTCCAGTCATGACCGACTCTGGGGTTGCGGCGCTCATCTCGCTTTATTGGCCGAGGGAGCCGGTGTACAGCTTCCGGGTCATGTGGCCTGCATGACTAAGCCACTTCTAGTGAACCAGAGCAGCGCACGGAAACGCCGTTTACCTTCCTGCTGGAGCCGTACCTATTTATCTACTTGCACTTTGACGTGCTTTCGAACTGCTAGGTTGGCAGGAGCAGGGACCGAGCAACGGGAGCTCACCCTGTCGCGGGGATTCGAACCACTGACCTTCTGATCGGCAGGTCCTAGGCTCTGTGGTTTAACCCACAGCGCCACCCGTGTCCCCAATGTAACATGTAGCAGCTGCATAAATGACACAATAAGGTGGGCTTCGTTTTTGAATGAATCCCATAGCCCCCTGCAGCAATTAAGTTCCTTGCCTGTGAAGTAATTGAACAAAGGCGGTATCCTTTAAATTATTACCAAGATTGCGCTATATATATATATATATTTCTTAAAACAAGTGACTTTTTTAAAAAACCACTCACACAAAGCATAGCAAGTCTTTTAAAAATCACTTCTAATTGTTGGCTGCAGGAGTTTCACATACGATAGTTTCATATCATGGATGCCCTGGAGACCAATTAATATAGCAGCAGTTTTAGAACATTCTACCAGCAGAGAAGCCTTTCCACAGTCAAGGAACCCCAGAGCATCTGCCATGGAACGAACCTCTAAGGGTTTCACAGGACACTGGTGTAAGGTTGCCACCCGTCCCTTAAAATACGGGATCGTCTCATTTTGGGGGGCAAAGAGTCCCCTACCCATTTGATACATTTTTGAAGTTATCATTATCCTGCCAGTGGCAGAGAATATCTATTTTTTTAAAAAAATAAAATTTATTCAAATTTTGAAGATTACAAAAAGGAACAATAAAAAAAGGAAATACAAACAAACAATTAAAAAAAAAACAGATCAGACCTTTACATAACTTTCTTTCCTTTACTTATTTCCTTGACCTCCTCACACCTCCCTTTTTTGTATTCTAGTTCAATTAGATGTTTCAGCAAATCCTTTCCAGCTTTGTTTTTATCCTAATAATTTATCTTAATATACTGTAATTCTCGTCTTTCACCAATTAATAAATCAATTTTAACCTAATTTTTATATCATTTCTGCTAAAACCACATTACTTCATCCCAACAACCTTCTATCATTCCTTAATTTTGCAATGTTTCTGTAAATAAACTTTAAATTTTTTCCAATCTTCTTCCACCGACTCTTCACCTTGGTCTCGGATTCTGCCAGTCATTTCTGCCAGTTCCATATAGTCCATCACTTTCATCTGCCATTCTTCCCGGGTGGGTAAATCTTGTGTCTTCCAATACTTCGCGATGAGTATTCTTGCTGCTGTTGTTGCATACATAAAGAAAGTTCTGTCCTTCTTTGGCACCAATTGGCCGACCATGCCCAGGAGAAGGTATATTTCTGAAAGGTATATTTAAATACCTTTTTCTGAAAGGTATATTTAAATACCTTTTTCATTTCATTATAGATCATCTCCCAGAAAGTCTTAATCCTTGGGCATGTCCACCAAAGGTGAAAGAATGTACCTTCAGTCTCTTTACATTTCCAACATTTATTATCGGGCAAATGATAGATTTTTGCAAGCTTGACTGGTGTCATGTACCACCTGTAAATCATTTTCATTATATTCTCTCTTAAGGCATTGCATGCCGTAAACTTATACCTGTGGTCCATAACTGTTCCCAGTCAGCCATCATGATATTATGTCCAACATCTTGTGCCCATTTAATCATTGCAGATTTAACCGTTTCATCCTGAGTATTCCATTTCAACAGCAAGTTATACATTCTTGACAAATTCTTAGTTTTGGGTTCTAACAGTTCTATTTCCAGTTTTGATTTTTCCACCTGAAAACCAATTTTCTTGTCCAAATTGTAAGCCTCCATTATTTGATAATAATGAAGCCAATCTCGCACTTTGTTTTTTAGTTTTTCATAACTCTGCAGTTTTAATCTGTCTCCTTCTTGTTCCAAAATTTCCCAATATTTCGGCCATTTGGCCTCCATATTGAGCTTTTCCTGAGCCTTTGCTTCCATTGGTGACAACCACCTTGGAGTTTTATTTTCAAGCAAATCCAGTGGCAGAGAATATCTAAAAGATTTCCCCCTACTTCTCCCGTACTTTGCTCAACCGGTCCCTTATTTTTCCCAGGCAAAGGTGGCAACCTGTTGACCGCTGTAGCATAGGAAGGTGCTTTGTAAGGCCATTGATCCATCAGCTTTGTCCACATCAGGAGCAAAGAGAAGGTAGATTTGGATCGGCCAGTAGAACTCTGGGTGATCTGAAGTAGGGAGTCTGGGGTTTCTGACTCCCCACGGTCTAATAGTGGCTACAATGAAAAGGTTCCCACCTACCTCTCTAAATCAGGCTGTTGAAGCAAAAAAAGCTTGGTGGAAAACGAGGAGTGGATTTTTGTCCAAAGCTGAGCGGAGCATGTACTCAAAAACGAACTTTCCTCAATTCTTCTATGTGTCCTCTCATCAGAGCCATTATTTTGCACATCTCTCTGCTTGAGAAACCTAGACAGCATCTTAAAAAGTAGAGACATCATCTTGCCAACAAAGGTCCGTATAGTAAAAGCTATGATTTTCCCAGTAGTGGTGTATGGAAGTGAGAGCTGGACCATAAAGAAGGCTGATCGCCGAAGAATTGATGCTTTTGAATTATGGTGCTGGAGGAGACTCTTGAGAGTCCCATGGACTGCAAGAAGATCAAACCTATCCATTCTGAAGGAAATCAGCCCCGAGTACTCACTGGAAGGACAGATGAGGCTCCAATATTTGGCCACCTCATGAGAAGAGAAGACTCCCTGGAAAAGACCCTGATGTTGGGAAAGATGGAGGGCACAAGGAAAAGGGGATGACAGGACGAGATGGTTGGATAGTGTTCTCAAAGCTACCAGCATGAGTTTAACCAAACTGCAGGAAGCAGTGGAAGACAGGAGTGCCTGGAGTGCTCTGGTCCATGGGGTCACGAAGAGTTGGACACGACTAAACGACTAAACAACAACGACAACTGCTTGGTGGACCTTGTGGCTGTAATGAAAGAAAGGTAGATTGCACAAGCCTAAAGGCTGCCAAGCTCTGGTCTACACTGAGACGGACTGGTAGTCACTTTCTAGGGTTTCAGAATGGAATCTTTCCTAGTCCTACCAAGGGATACCTAAGATTGAAACTGGGAGACTTTGCATTCAAAGCATGAGCTGTCACTGACTTAGAGCCCTTTTCCTGAGCATCTGAATCTGGGCTCATGGATTGTTCTCCCCAAACAACCCCCAAGTAGTATCCAAGGTTTGTTCTCATGGCTTGTTTTGGTGAAAGAAACCACAAGCCAATATTTAGACGTAATGATAAGCCAGACCACATATTAATTTTTGGCAATGTGGCTCAACAATGTCCCAGTATGCTTCATGTTCTCCAATATGTTGTAACTATGGTTTATGGGCAAGCAGTTTGGTGCACCCCCAAACAAATCCTCAAAACAGAGAAAACAAATTTCAAGAAAGGTGAGCACTTCTAGATCAGCTTCAGTTACTGGCTCTGAGTTGTAAGTGAGTTAGATCTTTGATTTCCATTGCCATTCAAGGAGAACCAGGTACCCAATTTCTTTAAAAACAACAACAAAAATGCCCCATACAATATCGGATCCAATGCCAACACAGAAACTAATTTTAAAAAATATTGAAATAAAAAAATGGAGCTCGTCACAAAGTATGACAATGGCTCTGAATGTTAAAGAGGGGGGAAAATTTTGGGGGAAAAAATTAATATGGTTTATAGCAGTAATCCTCTTAAATACTTGAGGCTTTGCCAGCTTTTAGCTAACAAGCTCTGTTATTAACGGCTGCAGTGCTCCAACACTCAAAGGATTATTGTCTAAGTTTGCTGACCATGCAATGCCTACCGACCAGTTTCTAACATGCAATCTGTTATTGTATTTCACAAACCAGATCAATGCTTAAAACTGCTTGAAGCATAAAGTCTTGACTCTCCCTCTCGCTCTCGCTCTTTCCTTCCCTCCTGCCTGATAAAATAAATAAATAAGTAAGCAAATAAATAAATAAATAAAGTTGCATCGCTTCACTCTCTTTTTTTATCTGTGATTAAAGGCTATGATTATTATCAGCGAAGTTATCTGGCACCATTTTGGGGTTTGGGGTTTGATCAAGCAAACTTGAAAAGAACATCAAGCTTCTCTCATACACACACTATTTCTTTCGCTCTCTCTCTTTAAATTTACCTTTCTTGATTTTAAAAAAAAAAATGGGACAGAACTGTCAGGAAGCTGTCTCTCTTCTCCTAATTCTTAATATGGAACTTCTGACAAGTATACAGATTTGCCTTAATTATTTATTCATTTTATTGAAAGTGTCTTCATCTGCTTTAAATTTCTAATAAGTCTAATTTAAATAAAGAGAATCCTATTTGAATGTTGATTTCACATTAAAAAATCCGGAAGGTGGCTGTAGATGCACAGTCAAGGCATTTGGCACGAGCTCTTTCAATGAACACATTTCTTTTAAGCAACCCACTACTGTATTTTACTATAACCTAAAGATAAGAATGCACCAAGTTGGGTGCAAGTTTCTGTTTAACAAATACAGGTCAACCACCCTGCAAAAGAGCAAACTATGTCAAGTTTCCCCTCTTGTCCACCATGATGTGTTAGAATGGAAATGCATGATGTGGCATCACCACATTGGTGATGCTCTTCCTTATTCATTTCCACAGGGTGTAGGCAGGGAAATGGACAATGGGATGATATCACACCACATGTTTCCATTGCTTCACATTATGGGAAAAGGAGAAGGGAACTCAGCAGAGGGCTGCCATTTTGTCAAATCAAGCTCTACCTTTAAATATCCAAATGTGGGGCTCATTTGGCTGTAGAACTTTTAGGCAAAAAAGGGGAGCAGCTGTTACTCATTTGTTGCTCAGAGAAGCACATATCACAGCAAAGTGCCCTCATCGTTGTGCAAACAGCAGTATTATATCACCCAGAAAATGCTATTCTGTCTTTTTATGCACCTGTTAGTCCTCCATGTGCCTGACACAGGTTAAAGGGAATCTACAGATTGAATGGGAGGTAAAGCCACACCTCCTGCCCCTGCCCGAACATCACACACTCCAACTAGCCCCATCCGCACATGGACACAGAAAGATGGGGGGGGGGGGAATCTATGCACACATATCACTATTCATGCTGCTGTTGTTGTTAAATTTCTATAATGCTCTTCATCCGAGGATCACAGGGTGTTTTACAATACAAAACCCCCGAAACACATAGCATAATCACACACACAATCAAACGTAGCTTACCCTACAGATACACTCAACACATACATGAGGATTTCAGGGCTGGGGAACTGCATGATGGGGGCAAATGGAGAGAGGCAAGCTGAAGTCAGGGAGGTAGAAGAAGATCACACCAGCTGCCAGGCAGTGGTTGCTTCTGGTATGTGACTATTCCTTAGTCCTTAGCACAGAAGCAAGACAATCATCTGTTTCAAAGGCAAAGCCCTGTGCTGACCCGAAATCATTCATAATGTAGATTGGAGGCAGAGGGGGAGTGAAACCATACTGCTCCTTTCCCCTCCATTCTCTGTCTTCAGGTGAGTTGCCACCATGGGCATCAGGAAGCCTCCAGTTTGAGTCTCAGCTGGTACTGGCACTACCCTCTGCATCTGAGAGGACCTCCTGGGGCCTGGCAAGCAGATACCTAAGTAACATAACACTTCAGAACATTGTTATGCCTATATTGACCATGCATGTGCAGAAAGGCAGGCTAGAAGATGTCATCATATGGTTTGGTTTAAAATATCTCTCTACAACAACAGGCAGGCTGTTGTTGTAGAGAGATCCAGACTGTTATCCATCTATGAAAAGGAAGCGGGGGAGGATAAATATGGGAAAACATTGGAAAGCTGTATAATCTGTATAAACTGTATAATCACAGTTTTACAAGTAATGATAATGGCTGTATGGGGGGGGGCAGCATTGATAGCAGAATATTTCCACATGGACAGCAAAGCCCCCACCTGAATGTCTGTTGAATTCTTCTATTCCGGCATACTTTGTTGGCAAGGGGGGCTTTGTTCTTTTGCTTCACAGATGGTAACGGAAAAAGAACTGAAGGCTCTACAAGACATTTCACAGAGACACTTCTGACAGGTGATCAAATCACCGAAGGCTTCTCCCTGCAAAACAAAGTTCAGATGCGATGTGACAGCGTGAACATACCTTTCTGTGTGTTGACATTCATTTTAATAATAGAAAAATGCAAGCAGGATTTTGCGACAATGACAACAACTACCATAGGAAAGAAACAAAGAAAAAGTATACTCCTTCATGTTTTCAATGCAGAACTTCTCATCAATTAATCTGTTTCTTTAACTTGGGAATGACTGTTTTAACCAGATACCTTTTAACTTTCAATAGCATGAGCAGAAAGTCATGTGCTAAGGCTAAGAGAACCTTGCTCTCACTTCAAAAAAAGAAGGAAATGATCCTCTTTAGGATGGGATTATAAATGTTGGTGAAGATGCTATTAATGGTGTTAACATGAGAGCTTCCTACTAAATCATGTCCTTGATACTGGGAGCTAAACACATAAACAACGTTTCAAGGCTCCTGTCACTCAGAGGCACATTTCTGCAGTGCATAAGCACACCTGTCACTTCGAGATGTATACAGATGTTTTTTAATGCAAATAACATGCTCATTTTTAACTCTGAATTGTCCAAAAGTGTCTCAGCAATGGCATCAATATTTCATAAAAATTGTAATCTTAATCTTGTTGCAGCTTGGAGAAATAGATTGCAAACATACACTATCTTCCCATTCTGATATACTAAATTCAAATCTCAGCCTCCCCCGTAATTCATTGTGAAGCACCATGAGTGTCATCTAATCTAATCTATATATCCTAGAACACATTTTTTTCCTGAATATATGGAAAGCCATTAGTGACAAAAGTATTAATATGATGAGTTGACCAATACCAACTTGATATGAGTTGTGACAAAGTTTATGATTTAAGTGTTAACTATCTCAATTATTTTATATTTAGATAGATATAGATGAATAGGGGCTGCATGTGCATGCAGAAGTAAGCCCCTCTCAGCTCAATGGGTCTCACTGCTGATCTATGTTCTGCAGAATGAAGGGGCCTTTATATGTTACTTGAGATGCCCAAGAGCCATTTTTGTGTTGTTAGTCTGTCATGGCCTAACTCTCTTCGCTTAGCACAGAGAGGGTTGCTGAAGCTTCCCAGGTGATATCTACAAAACTGCAACCCCACTAGAAGCTTTGATGGAGGAAAGGAAATGAGGCCTTACTTCCTTACCACATGAAGCTGAGGGTAATGTTGAAAACAAATCAACTGAATCCCCCTGGACTTCAATATCCACACATCGAGTCTTTCACATGCATGTAAAGTGTTCCTCCACCACACGGATGATGGAGTAACTCATGTGCTCATTAGTTTCAATGCTTATAAGTTCTTTCTTTAAAAAAAAAAAATCTAGCCTTTCCACTGCTTTATTCAAAATGGCTAACGAAACCAGTGTGCCATAAGTCAATGCAAAGTGATTGTTGTAAAGAAAAGAATTTTACAATGCCAACAGTCATAAAAATCTGACAGAAAATGAGGGCTGATTTTAGAGTCTGTTGCTGACAAGTGATGCAGTCTTTATGTCACTGAAATAAATGAGGGAAACCATTTTGCAAAGACATGCAGTGGAGAGCATACCAGAGCTCCAGGTGTAAAGGTCTGAGTCCAGTGTCTCTCAGATCAGGATATTTGTTGTGGCATGCTTAGATTGTCAGTTAAGATGGTTATTCATTGACTTCAATGGTAGCATTCTACCCTGAAAAAGAATTAAAGACTACCTTGTTATATGCTAGAATATTTTTGAATAAGAAAATGGCAAAGCATTTGCAACAAACAGATGGAAGATATGGGAGTAATTGGAAATATTTATTGAGTTTGTTTTCTGAACGCAATGTAGTACTATCTTTTTTTAAAAAAAGGACTCTTTTAAAGTAAATAATATATGTTAATATTGTACATGCATCATATTCCACATCAATTAGGGATTTTTCTCCATCAAGCCCCATGAAGCAGTTGAAGTAGCAATGTCAACAACAGTTAATATGATTAAAACTGCATTCCTAATAAGATGTGTATCCCAACTTGTATTAATGTTTATTTTAAAATGCTTTTGTGTTGCTTTGCCATCTGTTTCTTGCTTTTTATGGTACCTAAATTCTACAGTCACAAGACCCAAGGGAGATTCCTTTTCCTAACGATATACTTACACTCAGATGTTCATTCAAAGTTATGCTTTAACAGGATGTATCTAAGTGGGGAAATGTTCCTGGAGTTTTAAAACATAAACCTCTTGATGAACGTGCAAATTGTAGTATCCTTTCTAGACAAAATGAGTCTTATAAATGTCCTTGTCACAGAGTTTAAAAAAAGAGAAAGGAAGAAACGATCAGCATTGTCAAAAGTAACATTTTTTATTTATGTAAAAATCTTACTAAAACTACAGCTAAGCTGCATTTGAATTATGACTTTCAAATCACCTTTTGGAGAATGCTGAAATCAATTAAACAATAAGTATATTCTCATTTACAAAAGAAATCAATCAGCTGTCATTTTTGATTGATTATACTTGGATAGAGTGCTGTTTAATCTATGAATTTATTACACATTATTCTACTACTATAAAAACAGCATGTGGATTAGGAATGAGAGGTCTCACAGTAAACGGGGAAAGAATTTTTCTTCCCTTTTGAAGTCTTGGTTGAGGCAAGCAACCATCTGCTCTTGATTTAGGTGGGTTAAATCTATTCAGCATCAAACTATATAACTTTCTATTAAAGGTCATGGAAATAAGTATTACCAAATATTATTCTATCAAAAGACATGCCCATGTTACAGTGTTTAGCTATCATTGTAGAATTTGTCTACAGGGATATGCAGTGAAACACATACATTTACCAGTAAGGATTAACTATGTGGATCAGCAATGGTATTTATGAGATAAATATCCATTATTTCCGATTCATCAATACGGTAGTTCAGCTCAGCAAAGGAGCTGGCAACTGTGATTTCTTAAACTGTGACCCTCATCTCAAAAACCACCTCCTATACCACATGACAAACCATTTTTGAAACTTAGGGGACTTTTAAAATCAGTTTGTAATACGTCACCATGGGATACTGAAGGGTAATACATCTAGTGTAGGAATGTGTGTCCTGCATACAGGCCAATTTGCATCCCATAATTAACAGTGCTGCCCACCACATATTTTAATTTAATTTAATTTAATTTAATTTTTTATTTCATAAAATGTAAACACTGCTTGATTGTTAAAAATAAATAAACAAAACTCAAAGTGCTTTACAAAAAAGTCCACCAGTTTGCTGAACAGGGACATCAGCTAACTCTTCCCCCATCTACATTATCCATTTAAAGCAGTATCATACCATTTTAAATAGCCATGGTTTCCCATGGCAAAGAATCACTGGTCCTGTTGTTTCCTAGGGGTGCTGAAAGTTATTAGGCAACTCTTATTCACCTTCCTGAGCTACAATTTCAAGAGTGTTTCCACAATCAATCCCTTGACAAAGATAACTCTGAGAATTGCATCTCTGTGGGTGGGATAACTGCATTATGGTTAGTGGCTGTTATGTACTGGGTTGAATAGGATCCAAACTGCAGCAGTCTGATTGGCCCTAGAACAATAGGATCCAAAAGGCAGCAGTCTGATTGGTCATAGAACAATCGGATTCAGAATGCAGCAGTCTGATTGGTCCTAGAACAATGCAGCAGTATGATTGGTTGGCAGGAACTACCCAATCATGCTCCAGATAGAAGTGAATCCACAACCTGATTGGCTTACGGTAGAATTCCAGAATTAGCCAATCATGTGCAGCCCATTGTGTAAATAATGTATATAAAACAGATACCTTGAGGGGACTTTCATTCATTCCTCCTCACCACTATGAGCTGAATAAAGAGCATGAAATCACTTTGCGACTCTGAATATATTTCACTGGCGACGAGGATGGGATCCCGCTGAGCTGAATGCCACACACAGCACCGCAGCACCGCCACCTGCCGCACCGCTGCCTCGCACCGTGTATCCAGGCTTCAGCTCTGGGACACAAGGAACTCAGAATGGCAACCAACAGCAGCTTTTCGCCATTCAACCCAGCATCTGGAGACTGGGAAGCGTATGCCTCCCGTTTCACCTTCCTCCTAGAAGCCAGAGGGGTCACCGATGAAGAAGACGCCAAGAAGAGGGCAATATTCTTCAGCGTCTGTGGAGAGGAGACGTTTGAAATCGCCCGGGCTCTCCTTGCGCCTGAAGACGTCGCTACTGTTTCATACAAAACAATAATGGAACAGCTGAAGGGGCACTTTTCGCCACAGCCCTCAGTGGTGGCTCGTCGAAATGCCTTCTACGCAAAGCGGCAAGCCCCTGGGGAAACCATAACTGGGTTTGTGACCTCTCTCTGCCAAGCCGCCCGGTTCTGCAACTTCTCAGAGCTGGAGAACTTGCTTCGTGACCGCCTCGTCGGTGGCCTGAGGAATGAGAAGCTGCAACGATGCCTCTACGCTAAGAAGGACCTAATGTTCCAGGTCGCTCTGGAGGAGGCCCTGGCAACGGAAGCTGCCGAGAGGTCGACGCAAGAGGCACGGCCGAGCCAGCCGTCCCAACCGAGGGTCCACCATGAAGACCTCACCGACGACTCAGGATCCAACAGGGAGGAGGTGCACCGAGTACAGCAGCGCACTCAAGCAGCCCACATACCACAGCTGCCTCGACGAGAAGGAGGGAACTGCGCAAGCTGCGGAGAAAGTCACGAGAGGAGGACCTGCCGTTTCTGCAACGCAGAGTGCAGGCAGTGCAGAAAATCGGGACACATCGCACGGGTGTGTCGGGCTCGGCCCACCCGACGCCAGGCATCAGATGACCAATCCAAGAGCCCCAGTTCCCGGGGCCCAACGCACCAAGGCAACTCGACTGAGCTCACGGACTTCCAGGTATACCAGTTGCCCCACCCCAACGTAGAGAAAATTTATGTTGACGTACAGATAGAGGGGGCCCCATGCCGCATGGAGCTTGACACGGGTTCAACTCTATCCATAATCTCGGCAAGGACCTTAAGGAAACTGTGTCCTACTGGGGGTCCCAAACTCAGGCCGGCCCCATTCACCCTCCGGGACTTCCAGAAACGTAAGGTCCCCACAATGGGGGTGGGGACCTTCAGGGTGCAATACCGAGGGCGGACGCGGCAACTGGAATTGCTGGTGGTCAAGGGCCCCTACATTAGCTTACTGGGATTGGCATGGTTTGGACCACTGGGGCTAGCCGTCACCGGGGTGAACCACACTAGCTTACAAGTGGACGTGGACGCCATATGCAAGGAATTTCCGGGGGTTTTCGATGGGAAATTGGGACAGTATACGCCCCCCCCCATTGCTCTACAGCTTGACCCCGCAGTACGACCGGTCAGGCTCAAGGCCCGCCTGGTCCCGTTCGCCCTGAAACCCCGTATAGACGAGGAATTGGACCGGCTCGTGGAGCAAGGAGTGCTGGAGCCGGTGCCTAATGCCCCCTGGGAAACCCCAATTGTCACACCCGTCAAGCCTAATGGTTCGGTCCGCATCTGCGCAGACTACAAATGTACCATAAACAAGGCCCTTACGGCCCATACATACCCAGTGCCAGTGGTCAGCCATGTTTTTGCCACGCTGGCTGGGTCGAAAATTTTTGGCAAGCTGGACTTGGCCCAAGCATATCAACAGCTGCCAGTAGATGAGGCCACAGCAGAGGCACAGACGATTGTGATGCACAGAGGAGCATTCAGGGTAAAGCGGCTGCAATTCGGTATCAGCGTGACTTTAAAATTTTTGCAACACCCTGTGCAATACCAAAATTTGGCACCCCCTGCCTCTTGCTTTCCATTGTTTGAAATTATTGTGGCACCTCCTGCAGTACTCTTTCAGCTGGACGCCCAGTGCAGGCAACCTGCCCAGACTCCCTTAAATCTGCCTCTAGGTTAGAGTAAGAGACTAAGAGAACTTAAATTTTGGCCAGATTGTTTGCTACAGTCATTGGTAAAGCACAGTAAATTCCATGTGTCCTGCACAATTTGAGGGGTAAGTGGTTAGGCTCTCATTCTAGTTATTGTGAGGGTAGCCAATATAATTTTTGAACTTCATGACAGCTCCATTGCTTTTAGCACTATGAAACGACCATCTTCTGGGTGAGTTCATTTAGAAATGTTCTTTCATCTAGGCTCACAAAGTCAAAGCTTTTCCTGTCAACCCTTCATGACATGCTGACCAGAAATGAAAGATACCGAGAAAGAAAATTAGGTACAAATAAAAGTTAGTTGGATGAGTGGGTTTTCAGATAAATGTTAGCAAGAGTGTATGAGTGTCCTATCATAAATTTGACAGTGATTATAGTAAGATTGAGTTTCCCAGAAATGGATTTTGTTTAGTGAATGTTTAAGGAGATTGGGCACTTAACACACTTTGAAATATTTCAGGAATTCTACCTGTTTTCAGAAATATTTGAGAAATACGGCCCAATTATGATAATAGGGGAGCCAACATAGCGCCTTTCAGATTTTGCCAGACTACCACTCCCATCACTCCAGGCCATTTGCCATGTGGCCTGGGACTGATGGGAGTGGGAGTCTTGTTAGAATAAAGTTATAAACTCAAACGAAAAAGCAACAAGTTCCTAGCAGGGGCCTCCATCCAACTTAACCCTCTGATGCCCAGGGCAAGTGTACCCGACTGCCCCTCACTTCTGCACAGGCCTGCCTGGAGTGCACTACATTGGTTACCCCAGAAATTGTCACCCCAGTCAAAAAAGCTCTGCCCCCTCAGGACATTTTGCTGCCTGATGCAGAGCCCAAATGATTACCCCCTCACCCCTGCTATGGCCAACACTTTAATAAGCCTTCCCGTGCCATTCAAGCACCAGTTACTGCAATCATGTTCCACTGCCACCACGCACACAAACACACACCATGTTGCCTCCTGAAGCAAGTTGCACTGACATGGCCAGCCCTGCTGACAAGAGGAAATATTAATGCAAACAGGTGCTGTGTGCGGACAAGCCCAATTCTGCAGCTGGACCAAGGCTCCGTCCCGGGTCTATTTCACCCAGGAAACCACATGTGTAGTATTTACATTTGCACCCAATGAGTATGGCAACTAAAGAAACTGTTTCACGGGCCATCCTTAAGATTTGCAGTACTGGGAAATTATAAGTTGCCCTGGGTGCAGAGGTGAAAAGGAAAGTTATTTGTGCTGGAACTAAATAACCAAATTTCAGGCAAATGCTTGCAGCTGTAAGGGCAAGCAGCCACTGTTGGGATAAGGAGAGGCAATTCATCATGCCTCCGAAACCATCCTCACACTGAAGGCGAGTATAGAGGTCTTCCTGCACCTCTTTGAGAGGAGTGGTCTCAAAGGCAGCCTGTGCCTGCCCTGGTCCTAAAACCCTGAGCTGCAGGTCTCAGGAGCCACCCATCACCTGCAAGGTGCTTAAGGAGGTCACCAAGCTGGCCTGTTTCCATCCATGGACCTACCTGCCAAAGGGACCAGTCATACCAATTGACCTGTTTAACAAGCCATCGTCCCATTCCATGCAGTTTGGAGCAGACAATAAGGCTGTCCTGTCTAAGCCAAACAGCCAGCTGGCCAAAAATTCTGACTTGGTCCAAAGCTGCCTTGAGGATCATTTGATTGAACGGCAGGCTGTAACTCTTCTCACTCAATAAATTATAAGGATGAGATTTACCAACACATCAACCAACGTGGTGTGATGAACAAGAGGCTTTGTCTGTGCTGCTGACGCAGCTGACATGGGAGGCCAATATGTCAGTACTGATGTTAAAAGCTGACGTGCCAGCATGATTATGTTATTGGTGGTCAAATTGATTCTGTATTTAAATATTTTTGTCATTCTTCAGAATCAATGCATATGCTTACCCAGGGATATAATACCCTGAAGGATCTCTTGTTCCTCAAAAATGTTATAGGTCCTGCTGATATTTTATGCTAGGCATAATTTGGGTAGTGGCTCATTACTGAGATGTTTAAATTTGAAACTCACGTGAGATATGGGTTTTTCTCCTCAGCTGAAGTTCCTGAGGCTTTTTGAGGCCAAAACCCAAAAGATTTTGATAAAACTAGTGAATGCTTGGAGGACATCTCCTTCGGGAGCAAGTTTCATGGCATAGGGCATCATCATCCAAGGAATTTTGAGGGAAGCTCAAGTGACTTCGATATAATGGAACATGTCAGTTACAATCACAAAACACACACAAGATAAGGTCCTCCATATCAATTAAGCACAAGCCAAATGAATTCCAGAATTGTACTTAGGAAGGAGTATTTTAAGGGAAAATATATTTAAGCTGCAATCATAACTCAATTTACCAGGGATAGGTAAGGCACGTTTAATTCATCAGGACTTAGTTCTGCGTAGACATTTTTAAAAGTATTAAATGCACCTATTAATGCATTGATTTCTTTAAAAATTGAAGATTAATGTGGAAATGAAGTGGGCTTGTGAGTGAACATGTGAGGTGATGTGGACTGGAAATAAAATGATTTGCAGACCCCTTCTAGAAACAGATTTCCCCCCATCCACTACATATACATACAGCAAGGCCATACTATTCATAATGACTGATCTGTGAAATGTTTCTGGAAAGAAGAAGGGAAGATCAAATTGGGAGGAATATCTATCCCAAAAGTAAACATTGTGCTTAATGTGTATTTGTAGCAGGTCTTCTGTACATTTTGTTTAGACAAAATATACAACAGAGAACAATTAACTTAAAAGGATCATGCTTTTGTGGAAAGGACGATTATCAGAGGAGAATGCAGCTAAGGAAATGTTTTGCAGATGTACTGCATTTAAATTAATAAAATCTCATTAGGTTTTATGTTTGCCAATAATGGCTGGAAAAGTTACCATACATTGTAGGAACAATTACCGAAATCTTCACTGTCTCATTAGGTTTGTCATACTGTTTTCATTATAATACATTAGAACTTGCAAGTGAGCCTTCAGTAATGACATATTGTTCCAATTCGCCTTTCAGCAGGCTCTAAGATATTTTAGTATTTGTGTTATAAGCCAGCAGGTGTCTTCACTTTGCTCCCCCCCCCCCAACCAGTTTTATACACAGACTTCCAGACTTAGAAAGGAATGTAAAAGGGCTTTCAACAGTCACATAAAAATGAGTCTGATTAGAGTAAAGCAATACACACTATTTTTATGTTCTGGTGGTAATTCAAAGCACTAAAAATGTGCACCTTGGTTGTACATCTCTATTTCTGTGTTTTCTTACAGAAAGCACTATTTAATGGGCATGAACCATGTGGTACAAAAAGTTTTCAGATTTGCATAACAAGTAAAAATTCTGATTTGAATATCTGAGGAGCTGTGGACTTCAGTGAGAATGATCATCACTCTTTGAGCTACTAAAGTTAAACATTCAAATGAATCATATTTAAAAGTGCTTGAATGGTTCCAATGAACCATAGGTAGTGCTGTACTGAATTCAAATAACAATGTGAGTTTACTAAATGTGGGTGATCTTGCATGCCCAATCTTGGAATTTTCTACTTGAATTCCATCGATTAAATGTGCTTTGAATCAGGATGCACTTTTAAAAAAGCAAAAAAAAAAAAAAAAAAAAAACCTTTCTAATTATTTAGAAAATCCAAAAATTTCAAAAGCACCGTTCCTACATGGCAAAAACAAAGGCTTTGCAAATCATTTTGAATAATTGCTTCCATCACTGCATTTTTTAAAATAATGTTTCAAGGCCAACCAGGGCTTCCCCAAGCATAGAGGCAGTACATAGAAAACAGTTGCCTAAGGTAGCAGACTAACTGGCTGTCCAGGCTGATCTGGAAAATCCTATAGGGTGGGAACGATCAACTGGAAGTCTGGGAGCTAGATTTAGCCTAAAGGTATTGCATATCTGGCAAGCCTTCCAAATTTTAATCAAGGGTATGGTAAAATGTTTGCATCCAAGGGGAAAAAATACAGTGGTGCCCTGCAAGACGAATGCCTCGCAAGACGGAAAACTCGCTAGATGAAAGAGTTTTGGAGGTGCTTCGTTTTGGAGGTGCTTCGCAAAACGAATTTCCTATGGGCTTGCTTCGCAAGACGAAAATGTCTTGCGAGTTCCTGCAGGGGTTTCCCCCCCCCTTTTCTAAGCCGCTAAGCCGCTAATAGCGCTAATAGCGCTAATCCGCTAAGCCGTCAATGGGCTTGCTTTGCAAGACAAAAAAACCGCTAGACGAAGAGACTCGTGGAACGGATTCTTTTCGTCTTGCGAGGCACCACTTTATTTTCAAGTTGCATGCAATAGGAATCATTCACATATTTTTATTAAACCTTTGTGGGATTTCAAATGTCATGCCAACTATGCGCTCTGTGTGTGTGTGTGTTCTGTAGATGTGAAGCTCTTGCTGCAGGGTGGTGCAAACTTTATTATACAGGTGGGTGGAAAGATTGATTTCCAAGCCATGTCACCTTTTGCATGCATTCCATTCCATTTCAACATAAGGGGGGTGGGGGTGGGGGTGGGGGTGGGAGAGAGAAAGAGAAAGACACAGAGAACATAGCAGCACTGGGTTATTTGAGAATTATGAAAGCCAGGGAACAACAGCATTACAGCTTCCACATTCATCCAGGAGATACAAATCAGATCAGTTCATATTGGAATCGGCAAAAACTGAATTTCTGTCTCATGGATCACTGTCCAGAGAATAGTGTAGACCCTGAAAATAAGTTGTCATCTTCGCTCTGGGAAAATATATATTACCTATTGCACGCCACTGGGATAACAGTACCTGAGGTGTGAGGTCAATTGCCTGACCCATTCCTTTCTCTTTACGGAACACCTTCAAGAAGAAACAGTCTTCAATTCACAAATGCAAGGGCACAAAAGGTACAGGAGCCCCACTTCCACCCAGTTCAGGAGGAGTTTGTACTGACCCTGAAATCAGCATTTCAAGCTTTTCTCCTTTAGAGCCAGCTTGTCTGTTACACATTAGTTCACCCACTCTTCCTCCTGTGTGATGGTCATCTTTTCTTGTGCTTATTACTCCCACAATACTCCAGGGCTTCCTAGCTGCTTTTATGTTACAGGATTCCTTAATTTATTTCTTGGTGCTCTGATTTCCCCCCTCCCCATCTTAATTTGTGCATGGACTTTAATTGATATCTTCCATCACGGTTCACAGATTTGGCAAGCTTTTATTAAGTGGGGGGAATGCAAATTTGCTCACCTAGCAAAATTTCATACAATTTCTCTCCTAGAAAAAAGATTCATTACTACATCCTGCTATAAACTAGAGTTCACAACATGGAATTCTTTTTTAAAACATTGTAATATGGAATAACACAAGTTAAAATGGCTAGCGACCTGTTTTAGGCTTGTAGTTTGGATATTTTTTCCCCCAAACAAGACTAAATGCGCAAGGTAATCTGGTTCTGCAAATGTTTTGACATTAGGGTGCTCATGTATCATGTCCTACTTTATAGAGAACAGTCTTCTGTTTCAAGGCCTGTTTGAAAGAATATTCCATTTGAAGGGCTCTCTGTTCCAAGTCCAAATAAAGAACCATGAGAAGGGCTTTAGAACAATTCAAGTTACTATTTAATTTGAACCCATGCTACTGAATCATTTGCAGGTTAGGGTTTTGTCAACTGACATCCATTTCTGCAACCTATTAAACATATTTCTGTTAATCACACTTTTCAGAAGCCTGTGTGTGTGTGTGTGTTTGACAGAGAGAGGAGGGAAAGAGAAAGTAAAAAAAAAAAGGTGGGAGATGGACTACAAAAGACTACAAAAACATTAAATAAATGAAATTGCTTGTAGCTGATAGTGAGTTACAAGTTCTGGAGACTATAGGACAGAACTGTGATATAACTCATGGTAGCCTCTGGAGCCAGTAAGTTATGGGATGTTCAAATATACGAGAAAGCCTGTAAGTTACTGGAGTCTATATCATTACTTCATTATAGCTAGGGACATATGAAATGGCTGAAATTCAGTTCACACTCTTCCACATCAATCATATAACTTACCAAATGAGAGCAAATCAGATTTTGTACTAGCCTGGGTGCTGGTGCCACTTTATCTATAGGAGAGAGAAAAGCTGAATTTTGTTTTCTTTGTTCTCGTGAATATGATGGGTTTAAGTTTGAAATAATGGGCAATACTTCCAGCAGATGTAGAAATGTCTGGTTTTAAATATGACTGTGTTTAACTGGTGTATATTAATCTTGAAGGGAATCATCTGTCCCATCTCCTTGTGCACAATAAAATACAACTCTTCTTTTTATTTATAAGCCAGAGAAATCTTAAATCCAATTTTGAGTTAAGTTTACATCAACCCAACATCACCAGGCCAAGGATGGGCTGTGCAACTGCTGGAAATCTGAAGAGGACGAAGGGGTCCATGTGGATGCCTGCTCCTGCCATGATGGCTGCATAAATCTGAATGACTGACATCAGTGTACATTGCCTCCTCCCTCATCCAGCCACATGTTGCGCTGCCTACGAGCAGCATTGGCACTGACCATGGGAGCAACAGTGTATATCTATTGTGGCTTTGCCCTTCAAATTACAGTGGTACCTCTGGTTGCAGACTTAATTCATTCTGGAGGTCCGTTCTTAACCTGAAACCGTTCTTAACCTGAGGTATAGTACCACTTTAGCTAATGGGGCCTCCCGCTGCCCCCAAGGGGCTGCCGTGCGATTTCTGTTCTAATCCTGAGTTAAAGTTCTTAACCCGAGGTACTACTTCCGAGTTAGCGGAGTCTGTAACCCGAAGTGTTTGTAACCTGAGGTACCACTGTACAGAAATGAATCTGGGCCCTGCTCACTGTGTACCCAATGTGTATATGATATATAGACATTGTATTCATTGGAATTAGTTCCTGAACACAAAACACATTTTATGAAACAGCTTTGTTTTAACCCACGTTTGCAATAAATAAATAAATAAATGATATATTTTTTTAAGATGGCCTCTTATGATTACTCAGCACAGAACCCAAACTAAGTTTCCCAATTCTGTATTTGTTCCAGGGAGAAGCTGCCATAATTTACTGTTTTGCCCATTTCCATCTCATGGGACAGAAATGTTTAGTGGAGCAAAGTTGACCAGTATATCGAATTTAAGCAGAGGCTGTGGGCAGCTCTACCTAAATGCCAACCCAGAGCACCTGTTCTCTATCTCAAGAGTCCCTTCAGGGGACTTCTTTGCATTTGTTGACCATGCAAAGGCAGAAGCCAAAGTACCTAGTACAGTGGTGCCTCGCAAAACGAAAAGAATCCATTCCGCGAGTCTCTTCGTCTAGCGGTTTTTTCGTCTTGCGAAGCAAGCCCATTGACGGCTTAGCGGATTAGCGCTATTAGCAGTTTAGCGGCTTTTAGCAGCTTATCGGCTTATCGGATAAGCGGCTTAGCAGCTTAGAAAAAGGGGGGGAAGGAAAAAAAACCCACAGGAACTCGCAAGACATTTTCATCTTGCGAAGCAAGCCCATAGGAAATTCGTTTTGCGAAGCGCCTCCAAAATGGAAAACCCTTTCGTCTAGCGAATTTTCCGTCTTGCGAGGCATTCATCTTGTGGGGCACCACTGTATTTATGCAGGCCTGGCCTGTCAAGAGACTTCTAGTGCTTCCCAATGATGCCCACTGCTCTTCCCTTCAGGGTCTGAAGGGAAAACATAGCTACAAATACGAAGAAGAGCTGCAGAAGGGTCAAGGAAGAGACTTGAGGGCCTCGGATACAAGGGTGCCAGGTTAATGAGCTAGTTCGACGTGATAATAAGGACTGACAAAACCCGGAACCAGGAGGAAGGGACGTTGGATGAAGATTCGACTTGTTTGTATTTCCTTTTCCTACCATTAGAACTGTTTTATAAAATTGATGAGCATTAGAAAAATGTTGGAATGCAATTATTTGGCTTTAGTAAAAATCTTTAAAGAATTATGAAAGAATGGTATGGTTTGGACAAGATTTAAGTTTTAAGTTTTAAGATTTATCTTATTATAGAAAGATAAGACTAAAATAGTTTAGGGTACTGTAATGACAGAATTTTATAAATATGGAAAGGATTTGCTGGGATAATTAACAACTAGGATACAAAGAAAGGGAGGAGGAGGAGGTCTAAGAAAAAAGATGATGAGAGTTGAGGAGTTGGAAATAATGAATTTGTTTTTTCTTTTTGCTGTAAATGTTTTTGTCTGTGCTGTATTGTTGATTTTTTTTCTTTTGTTTGAATCTGTACCTATATGGTGGGAGGGGTTTGTCTTTTTTCCTTTTTAACTTGTTAATTGTTTTTATTTTTGCATTTTTCTTTGTCTCAATTTTATTTTGTAATATTTTGAAAATCTCAATAAATATCATTAAAAAGAAGAAGAAGAAGAAGAAGAAGAAGAAGAAGAAGAAGAAGAAGACGACGACGACGACTCTGGGGCCTCAGCGCACTCACACTGTGGTAGCTCATAATGGCAGGCCCCGCCTCTTCATGTAACACAGTCCAACATTTCTGATTCAACAATGCTCAATGCTTAGCCTTTATATACTTGCTCCCATTAGAGATAAAACAAGAATTCAAAGCAGGGATATTTGTTGCACAAGCAGTTGTGGTTGTGATTGTTCTGTCACTTTAATAGCATATATTCAACAGAAAGGGGAAAGGCACAAGGGGAGGGAATGGATTATTGATAATGTATATCAATGTTTTACTTAGCGATTTTTTTAAATAATAAAGAGCATTATACATTACAAATTGTGCAATGTTATGTCTATGTATGAATCAGGACCAGGGCAATCTAACCCAGTGTTCAACAAGTGTTTATTACATTGCGTTTTACCAATTTTGTATTTTTAACATTTAACACAACATTTTTGTGTTTCTCTATTCAATCTGTGGCTGCCTTTAGTGGTGTGGACTTTAATCTGTATACCGCTGTTTTTAGGGGGGGGGCGTGTTTGGTTGTTTGTTATACTTGGTTTTAGTGTTTTGGTGTTTTTGCAAGCTTCTTTGAATCACTTTTGTGAGGAAAGCAACAGAATAATAAAAAATGTGTACCTGGGTGCACAAATAACATACATGTTATGTTTGCATGTACAGTCTGTGTACCCGATAGAAATAAATGGTACATGCAAACAAGTACACCCTCTGCACATGCACAGAGACAGCTTGTACCTGTGGTCAGCATAATGTGTGAACAAACCTGTAGGATTTGGAGACTCAAATTCAAATCTCCACTTATCCATGAAGCTCACTGGGTGCCAATCTCTCTCTCTCAGCATAACCTACTCACAGGGTGGTTGTTAGGATAAAATAATGAGAGTGACCCTCACAACCCTCCCAGATCTCCTTGGAGAAAAGGCGGGGGGGAAATACAACTAATAAAATCACAATTGATAAATTTTACCATTGTGATATTACCTATCCAAGCTCATTTGCAGTGGGCTAATTCTCTTTCTCATGAGCCCCACACATCAAGAATGAATTGATGGGGAAAACATATTTGTTTATGAAACACCCAAATATTTTATTGATCTCCATGAGCATACATGATTGTGTGACTTTCATATTGCTCAGTTCATGTTGTCTTTTAACTACATTTATTACATTATATTTTACTAATTTTGTGCTTTATGTGTATTTTCAACCTCCCTGTTTGTTTTTCTGTCCTCTTGTTAATTTCTCGCTTTTCTAGAGGTGAACATCATATGATTTACTTTGCTTACTTCGCAGTTAATCAACTGCTGGAAACACACAGCACAATTTGTTTCCACCAGATTGTACTTGTGAAGTATGTTTGGAATGTTTTCTTAATTTACAGCATATTTTTTCTTTATCTTCTTTCCTGGGTGGCGGTCTGGCACGTTCAAGTTGTTCTCTCTGCACATATAAATCCTCTCTCAAATGCCTTTTTTCTAATATATATTGCTTTTGGTATGTCGCTTTACAGGAAAACTCCTGGATGTATTTTAATTCTAGGTAATACCAAATCATTCCACTCTGTTTGCTGCCTCTGAAACGTTTAATCAACACAGGTTGGTTTTCTTCTTCTTCCTCTGATGTAGTAGTCAGACTTCATTAAAAAATTATGAGCCATACAATTCGTAACAGGCTTCACTTGAGTTTAAGAAACCCTAAATCTAAACCATAGTCTCCCAAAAATGTTGCAGAATGTGTTCAAAAGGGTAATGCCAGTTGGGAAGTGCATATACCTGTAATGGCCAGTCAAAAGATGTATTCTTTGGAATGATGCAATGCATGAAACTGAAATGGAAGCTGTGATTGTGATTTGTGATTTGAGGACCTGAGGATCCCCGCTTGGGGAATGAAGACACAAGGACACAGTATATTAGGTTAATGGGCAAAATAAAAGGCCACAACTTTATTGATTACAGCATGTGAGAAGGTATTGGCTTAGGCATTGGACCACTGACAATTTTACTCCACCCACTCAGAGAGGGGTGAGTCTGAATGAGGGGTTAACCAAAAGTAGGGGGAGCCTATTGATGCAAATACAACTATAAGCTCTCCCCTGATGTCACCGGGGGGTCGTGCCATGGCCCCCCGCCACGCAGGGCATCGGACAGGATCCACGACCGCCGGATTCCTTTAATGGAATACCCAAAAATGAAGGGTAGGCAATGGCCACACCTTGCCCTTCCATACACCAACAACACATTCCAATGCCTAACCGCCAAATACCACTCGGTTGGGTGCTCAACTGGGGGGGGGGGGCGTGGTACGCCAGCAATGGTGAGAGGGCAGCGGGCCAAACGCCCCCCGCGTGATGCGGGAATCGTCTCCCGGTCACAACCCCTCCCCTCCGGAAGGAGGAGAGGCTCTCTTAGAAACATAGGAAGCTGCCATTGGTCCATTTAGCCTACTTTTTTCTACACTACCTGGCATCAGCTCTCAGGATTTCAGGCAATGGACATTCCCAGCTTCACTTGGAGATATAAGGGATTGAACCTGGGAGGTTACCAGAGGTTAGAAGACAAAAAAATTAGGCCACAGATGACAAAATTTCGGCTATCCCTGTCCAGACAAAGGTCTGATGGGCCACCGGTCTAGGGATCCACCCACTAACAGTCTTATCTGAATTGAGCTTCAGTTTATTGGCTCTCATCCAGTCCACTACCGAGGCAAGAAAATGGTCCAGCACATCCACTGCCTCACCTGCAGATGTAAAGGAGAGGCAGAGGGCTGTGTGGTCAGCATATTGTTGACAGCACACTCCAAAACTCCAGATGATCCCACTCAGCGGTTTCATGCAGAAGTTAAACAGCATAGGGGATAAAACTGAACCCTGAGGAACCCTACATGGAAGGCTCCACAAGGCCAAAAAGTACGCCTCAGGAATCACCCTCTAGAAACGACCATCCAAGCAGGACTTGAACCACTGCAAAGTGGTGTCACCCCTAATTTGGACAGCTGCTCTAGAAGGCTACCATGGTTTATGGTATTGAAACCCACTAAGAGCTCAAGGAGAATTAAGAAGGAAATATTTCCCCTGTCTTTCTCCTGACAGAGGTCATCATACAGAGTGACCAAAGCAGTTTCTGTGCCAAAACTGGGTCCAAACCCTGATTGAAGTTCATCTAGAAAATCATTTTCCTCCAAGGGACCCTGGAACTGGTCTGCAACCAGCCACTCAAGAGCCTTACCCAAGAAGGGGAGAATGGCAAATGGTAATTACTTAGGTGAAAGTCTCTCCCACCACTCCACCTGCTACTGTTGGGAGGGTTTTAAAGAGTTTAGGACAGGATTTGGGGAGGGGGCACAAAGAATCTTAAGGGAGGACCCCAAAACAGCCTGATGAGGACTGAGCATTCTCATTTGTCACAGAATGCTAGATTTCACTTGAAGGGGAGGATAGAACATCCTACAAAATGGAATGGCCAGCTGAAACCCCACACTGTCCCCCCCAATAAAGCCTGAGAACAATTGACATGTGTTCTGAGCTCATCACACTCTGAGTTTCCCTGTAGTTGCTCCATGTGGTTGGATGTTGATGATACAAAGTGGAGACTCAGTAAGTGAGTTTCACTGGACAGGACGAGGGGGGAAAGTCTCCCATCATCTTTAGGCCTTCCATAAAATGCTTAAGTTTGATGCAGCACAAATTTCAAAATCTAACCTCCTAAAAAGTCGTGCATACTGTGTGATGCAGGTTCTCAAGCTCTTTAGGCCTAAGATACCTGACTGATATATTGCTTTGGGAATGCCTGGCCTCTCATCTGGGCACAATGTTCTGTTCAAAATCAGCAGCTCAGTGGAAATTGCCCAGTACATCGTATAAAAACAGAGCAGATGATTTCAAGCTCAGCAAACAGTGGATCGCACCTACTGAACCATGAACGTTAAAAACAAATGTAAACAGAAATTGAGGGAGGCGATGAAAACGATTTAGATATTATTTAAGTCGCCTTCGCCTAATGGAAGCTCAAGTCTGGGTCCCAATATGGCCCAATTATATTAAAGGCTGGCTCCCCCCGCCCCCCATTTCCAAACTGCTGTTTTCCATCATGCCACTGTAGCCTTCCTAGTTCCCGTTGTGCAGGCCAACATCAGCTACTATTAAGGACTTTTCATGCGTGTAAAATAATATGATTTCACAATGATTACATATTCACTCTACAGCTGGCTGAGTTTTTACATCTCCATTTGTCATTGACTATTGTGTCCAATTAAATGATTAGCTTTTAAAAACTGCGGCACATTATGAGAGTGAACTTGTGTTCCATTGCACTGAGTGATGCAGAAACAAACTCATTACAGCATGTAATTCACCCATATTAAATAACAAACAGATGGCTGCTGTAAATGAGAGCTGTTTTTTCTCTTCAAAAGTGCCAGGGAAAAGGTGTTTTTATTTATCTTTGTTCCCAGCTTCTTTCTGTTTTCTTGACAAGTGGGCAGCTGGCTGCTGAGGTTTTCAATTGGTGCAGAAGAATGAAAAGCCGGCTTCCATTAATTTCCCCATAAAATAACTCTTTGAATCATTCCCGTTATAAATGCATGTGCAGTAGCAAGCTGCTGCTTGATTAATTCACTTATTATGAAGATTTCATCTTTTATAAGAGGGCCTGCAGGTAATTTATCTTGTTTAGTAAGATTAGAAAAATGTAATTATCTTGATACCTTTGGACCCCTCTCATTTTAATTGTGTTCCCATAAATTTCAAACATAAAGATGGAATTTCATTTCTTTCTCCCTTTTTTTGGAGCACAAATGTTCCAACATGTGGTTGAAAAATGCATTCCAAGATGTGCAATAAAAAGTTACGAATTCAAATACATTTGATTTGAACCATTAGAATAATCTGCAGGAACAGCATCCACCAATCATATCCTTGTGGTTCCCATGTCACAGGTGGCGTTGACTACAGGGAACAGAGATTCTAAAGATATATAATTTTTATCAGTCATGCCTGTCTCTGGAGGAAAGTGAAATCGGCTTTATTTTCACAACTCAAATTAATGTTGCAGGTTGTCTTCTGCTTGGCCATCAGTGCATACTCCCAGCTGTTGGTGTGCATCTGCTAAGCTAGTTCTGAAGGCTTCCTCCTCCTCCTCCTCCTCCTCCTTCAATATAATGTTTATGATGGATCCATTCCTTGATTCAGAATACCCTGGCTGCAAGCTAGTCATCCCTGTCTTCTGCTAGAATAGGAAGGAAAAACAACACCCTAGGAAGGATCACTTCTGCCAGACAGAAGTGGAGTTGTTGAAATTATACAAGTTTTGTTGGCCATTGAAAGCTTGACATTCATCATATAGAGAGCTCATATGAGCCTTTTGCCCCCAAATCAAATGGTGTCCCCCACCCCACCCCATCTCACTTGAGATTACCTATTTGTAAGCAGAATATCTTTCTCCCTTTTTTCTGTTCTCACACTGTAGCTGAATGGCATGCACAAATTTAAATGACTGTGCTACTAGAAAATGAGATTGATTTCTGAATAAGCATGCCTCAAGGTTATGTTGCCCTTTGCCCCTGTATTGAAAACAGACTGCTGTGGATGCTTGAAAGAGTAAGTTATGACAGACCCCTATGCTGTGTTTTTGTTGAAAATATGCTAAAAAAATTATTTGTAGGGACTTGAACTACTTAGAGTGTTACACCTCTCTCTAAGAACATGCTGAAACATGAAGGACAACACCCTTAGATCCAGAGCCTAGTGGAAGAAAGAAAATTGATGTGTGGATTTCTTTCTCTTCTGTGGGTATAAACAAGTAGACCTGGCTCCAAAGAAAGTAAGGGCAGATACTAGTCAGAAAGAACAGGCCTCTGAGTGACCCAGACGCTCTTACTGGCTGCAAAAAACATGATCTGGCTAATTTCTATGAAGATGCAGGGATGCTTTCGGGGGTGGTCCAGGAGGCCACTGGTCTTTTGTACCAAGCCTTGGATCTTCTACCTTTTCAAAAAGTTTGAAAAGTTTTTGTTTGTTTGTTTCTACAGTGGTACCTCAGGTTAAGTACTTAATTTGTTCCGGGGGTCCGTACATATCCTGAAACTGTTCTTAACCTCAAGCACCACTTTAGCTAATGGGGCCTCCTGCTGCCAACATGCCGCCGAAACACGATTTCTGTTCTTATCCTGAAGCAAAGTTCTTAACCTGAAGCACTATTTCTGGGTTAGCGGAGTGTGTAACCTGAAGCGTCTGTAACCTGAAGCGTCTGTAACCTGAAGCGTATGTAACCCGAGGTACCACTGTAAATCACTTTTGCTAATAAGGTGCTTTCAGGGCTGGAGTCAGATGCAGCTCAGAATGAAGAGGCAGAGTCAGTTGTCAGTGAAGTTACCTCTTTATTCAAGGAAACGGCAAACGACTCAGCAACACTTCCCAGCAGGTCTTGCCCCCACAGAGCAGTTGCCAGGACTGAAGGTCCCTGCTTCCCTTCCCTCCTCTCCCAGATGTTTCCCAAGCAGTCTCAAACTATTTCTGCCCATCTCTGACCTCTGTTCCTCCCTCCTTGTTATCTTGCACTTTCTTGGAGATCGGGGGCTAGGGAAAATTGTTGCAGCAGGAGAAGACGATTCCCGGGATGCTTCAGAATCTCTTGACCTCCGTCCTCTGCTTCAGCCTTGGAGTCTGAACTGCTCCCTGCCACAGGTTCCTCCTGTTCACTAAATCCTCTTGTCCCTTCAGTATCTACCACCTCCTCCCAATCTTCCCTCTCTGACCTCTCCTCTGTGTCCCACTACCAATCCCAGATTTCTCAGCCTTCCTCCTCTGGGATCTCCCTTGGGGGTTCCCCGGCTGGCACTTCCCACCACTCCTCGTCATCCAGCCAGTCTCTGACAGGTGGCTGGACACACTACAAAATGCAAGGCTGGTGACATCTAGCCACCACTATAATATGACCAGAAGTATCTAGGCATATGGGACGTGGGTGGCGCTGTGGGTTAAACCACAGAGCCTAGGACTTGCCGATCAGAAGGTCAGTGGTTCGAATCCCCGCACCAGGGTGAGCTCCCGTTGCTCGGTCCCAGCTTCTGCCAACCTAGCAGTTTGAAAGCACGTCAAAGTGCAAGTTAGATAAATAGGTACTGCTCCAGCGGGAAGGTAAACGGTGTTTCCGTGTGCTGCTCTGGTTCACCAGAAGTGGCTTAGTCATGCTGGACACATGACCCGGAAGCTGTACGCCGGCTCCCTCGGCCAATAAAGCAAGATGAGTGCCGCAACCCCAGAGTCGGTCACAACTGGACCTAATGGTCAGGGGTCCCTTTACCTTTACCTTTATCTAGGCATATAGATTAGCATATGCAAAACTGTGTCACGTGCCTGTGCCCCAAGTCCCTAAAGTAACTAGCAATGCTCAGTTAAAGAAGGGCAGCTGGTCTTTCTTCAGTTCCCTCCTTTGGATAGAGCCAAGTGGTGCTGCACACCTGCAGGTGTGGGGCCCAGTGGTTGGTGTGGAGAAGGAGGAGTCAGAGCAGTTGAAGCATCCACTGGTGCCGCCAGGACCAGGCCGGCATCTGCAGAGCAGCATGGGGTGATGGTGGAGGATGACGGAGGTGCTGCGGATCCGTTCCTGAATCGAAGGCAGAGGTCAGTGGGGGTGTAATTTGGGTCTGAAGGCTGACATGGTTGCAGCTCTTGGAGCCCAGTTGCCTTAGGGAAAACTCAGCAGCCTGCCCAGAGTGGAGGTGGCTTTGGGGGACAGCTATTTAACATGTTCCTTTACAGATTTCTGAGGTGATTTTTTTACATTTCCTGGGCCCAGTGCAGAGGAGCCAGTCATCCTGACCTAAATCTGCCAAAGCGTGTTCTCCTTCATGGAGAGCACGTGTTGTGGTGGGGTCTGCTGAGCCACCCCTCTGTTACCAGGCAGGGTCTCTAAAGATGGCCTGGGGCAGTGATTGGTTCACTGGGTTGCTGGGGCAAAAGTTATGTTGCAATTTTGGTGGGAGGGGTAAAATGTTTAAATACTCTGCATGCAGCCTGGAGCTTTCTCTTTGCTGTGTGCAACGGATCACCCGCCCACCCGCCCTTGAGCAAGGGGTTGTTGCATTGACCTTGCTATGCCTGTCATGGGGTCGTCTGCTTTGGAGCGGGGGCCTGGTAGGAATTTTGTCCATCTGGCTGATTGGCTGGGCCATTTGGTTTTTGCCTACTGCGTAGCAAATCGTCACAACTTGTAAGGTTGCGGTTAGGCATTGGTTATAAATTGGTGGAGGAGGGGTTAGGATAGGCTGGGCCTGCCCCTCCATGGTTGCTGCGGAAAGGGAATTCCGTTAAAGGAATCCTGGGGCTTGCCATCTTTTTGTCCAATCCCTGGAATGGGACTAGGGCCGGCAAGCCTTCGGGGAGCATGCGGATGAGAATTGAGGGTCTGTGACTCAGCTCCATTTCTCTCTGACTTGCTTTCCCCTGCACTGTCTTTCGGTGGTGCCCGGAAGTCAGTTCTGTCCCCAGGCGGGGGGACAGATAGTCTTAACCAATGCCTAAACAACCACTCACGGTTTTGTATTTAAATAAAGTTGTGGCCAAAACTATGCCAAAAACCTTAAACAAAAATTAAGTGTGCGTTGTGAATTATTTGGGGGGTGGCTTGGGGACCTCGACACGCAATGGTATGTCTCTGAATACCAGTTCCTGGAAAGCACAGGGGGGCAGAGTGCTGGTGCGCTCAGGTCCTGTTTACTGGCTTCTCACAGACATCTGGGTGGCTGCTGTGAGAACAGGTTGCTGGACTAGATGGGCCCTTAGCCTGGTCAAGCAGAGCTCTTCTTATGTCCTTATGCAATGTCATTCACAGGGAAGAAGCTACAGTTCTGATATTTACAGCAAAACTTCCAAATAAGGAGACCAAAAAAAAATTGCCAACCCTAATAAGTAACAAGCAGCAAATATTCAAAATATGTGCAGTTTCACAGTTTTGGTCTCTGAACTACCAGCTCTCAGCTTAGCTTGCCTCACAGGGCAGGTGTCTTATGAACTCTCTGGTGGGTTTTCCAGGAGGCATGGAAACAGCCTTTGCCTCTCTGTGAAACAGGAAAGAGGCTTTGACACAGTTGCCTCAAAGTATCGTCTCCAGTGCTGTGGAGCTCAGATGGCTGCCTGGTTTTCTGGAAAATAAATAAATCCACAACTGGGTGAAGTGGTTCTGACAGCGGCATAAAATCTAGACATCTGCCTATGGACTAAGCTCTCTTTGCAAATTCTGCCCACATGCTCAGTCAGAGAATGAGCAGGGAGCCGAGCTGCATGGACCAGTTCCAGCACCTGGCTTCCATGTGTACAGCACAAACATCTGTAGCAGGGAGACCTTCATGCACACAGAACTGTGTGTGCCAAGCCTGCTGCACAGTTGGGAATGCCAAAGGCCCAAAGAAGGGATGCATACCTGCTGTTTTGCTTGAACTTTGTTTGCGCAATGCACAACGAAGCTACTAACTCGGTGCAAGAATATTAAATGATGCCAAGAAACCATATCAACTTCTTCTATCATCATCATCATCATCATGCAGTGAAACAGTACATTCAACCATTGTCATGATAGCTTTACTAGGCCGTGAAAACATTAATAGTACAGGGAAACTGTAAATTGAGGAAGGCACTAAACTGATAAAAGAGTACAGATGGCTGGAACACTTCAAGTCAGGTGAGAATAGCAATTGTGACTAACCATGATGCAAGAGACCTTTGTCAGCAACTGTATACCTGAATACTGGAAAGCTGAGTAGCTCATTAGGCAGATTGACGAATAGCCTAATGACCTTGCAACAGCTCTGGACTGTAGCTCCGCATCACCCACACATAAATGCAGTATTGGTTTCTCTAAGGCTTGTGTGTGCCAGGTGCAGTGGGAAATTCAGCCAGGAGCACAAAACAGTTATTCCTATAGAGTAAAATACTGGAGAGCAGGTACGTGGCCAATTTCTACCAAGCTGAAATTGGAGAAAAATCTATCTCTGAACGCTATCCCTCCTTCAGAAAAGTATTCATGTACCATTTTTCTGACTGTTAAGAGAGCCAGTGTGGTGTAGTGGTTAAGAGTGGTAGACTTGTATTCTGGTGAACCGGGTTTGCGTCTCCGCTCCTCCACATGCAGCTGCTGGGTGACCTTGGGCCAGTCACACTTCTCTGAAGTCTCTCAGCCTCACTGACCTCACAGAGTGTCTGTTGTGGGGGAGGAAGGGAAAGGAGAATGTTAGCCGCTTTGAGACTCCTTTGGGTAGTGATAAAGCGGGATATCAAATCCAAACTCTTCTTCTTCTTCTTCACTAATTGTCAGAATGCACTGCAGATTGCAGTGCTACTCAATCCTATGCACTCTTACCTGGGAATAAGCCCCAGTGAATGTAAGGGGATTTGATTCCATCTAAACATGCATAGGATTGCTTCGAAAACCCTAGGGTAATAATAATAATAATAATAATAATAATAATAATAATAATAATAATAATAATAATTTATTTATTTATTTATACCCCACCCATCTGGCTGGGTTTCCCCAGCCACTCTGGGCGGCTTCCAACAAAAGATTAAAATTATAATAAAATATCAGTCATTAAAAACTTCCCTAAAGAGGGCTGCCTTCAGATGTCTTCTAAAAGTCAGATAGTTTATCCCCTTGACATCTGATATGAGGGCATTCCACAGGGCAGGTGCCACTACCGAGAAGGCCCTCTGCCTGGTTCCCTGCAGTGAGTGAACTGCCAGAAGGCCCTCAGTCCTGGATCTCAGTGTCTGGGTTGAACGGTGGGGGTGGAGACACTCCTTCAGGTATGCTGAAGAATAGAGTGAAATAGAGTGAAATTTCCTGCACATGGGAAAGAGAAAGCAGAGACCTATCAGTTGTAATGAACTTTAAAGAAAGGGTGGCGCTATGAACCCCAAATAATATCAGGAGCTATCACTGACAAGGTGATGCTGAAATTGATGTGCCAGGCATGCTAAGTAATAGTAATTGGATGTTCTATGGCCTGACTATGAGTTTCTTGGTCTCTTTCTTCTAGGACAGAAGTTATCTTTGCCATGAAAGGCACAGAGTAAAATTCCCCAACCTGCCCCCCCCCCTATTTTTTGATCCAAACTCTCTTTATCCCTGACCATTGGCCATACTGACCAGAGTTAATGGGAGAGAAGTGCAACGTGAAGCATGTTTCTCTCTTCATGCATATACAAAGTTGCCACCATAGTTTCCAACTAGTAACCCCAGAGCAGAAATGAAGGTTTCTCCCTTGATCCACTATCTGCTCCCTGGAATCTCATCCCTTAGTGCCTGTGTCACTGATTTTAAATTGCATTTCATTTTACTTTATTCTTAATCCCAATCTTGTTGTAAACAAAGAAACAACCTGCCTTGGCTCTGAATATTAACTACATTTAATTCTGTAAATTGCCCTCTGATAACACAAAGTATTTAGAACTCATTTGAAACCTATTCAATGGTAAGAGTTCATTTTTGTAGACGGGGTATGTCGTTTGATGGAGTTCTTTGAAATTTTAGAAGTTTCCTCAAGCCACAGTTCCTTCCACCCCCACCATTAACAGCCCAATTTGATTTGAAAATTGGCTGTTGAATGATTTTAGCATCACATTTCCTGATTTCGATTAAAAGATCATTAATGAGTACTAATTAATATACTACAATAAAAAAACACTACTGGTTCACAAAGAAAATTAAGTTGCAATTTAATGATCAGTAACATACCCAAATGCATGCTTAAGTGTATGGGGCAACATGCCTAAGGCATCCTAATGTGGCTAAGTCCCAGGAAATTCCCTGGCAGCAATGAATGGGCAAAAGCTTTAAATTTAGGGATTGGTCGGTTGGAAAGCCTAGATCACTTTCCTTCAGTCAACATAAGGAACTATCAGGCATGATGACTCTGGGAGAGATTGTCCTAAATCCTAGGAGCTCCCAGGACATTCTTCTCCAGGAACATCTCAGCCATCAGGTCCCTGGCCTGCACATTGCTTTCGGGGGGGGGGGTGCTTTTGCCTGGTCAGAGGCCATTGAAGAGTGTGGATGCCTCTTCTTGGTTGTTCTCAGACAAACATATATTTTCAACCTGCATCACATCCAGCCTGTGGCATTACAGTTATATGACACAGTATATGTCTCAAGAACAGATCCTCCTGTGGTTTTGACACAAACTGAAAATGTGATTCAAAAGGGAGGGAGGGAGGGAGGGAGGGAGGGAGGGAGGGAGGGAGGGAAAGAAAGGAAGGGAGGGAGGGAGGGAGGGAGGGAGGGAGGGAGAGAGAGAGAGAGAGAGAGAGAGAGAGAGAGAGAGAGAGAGAAAGAAAGAAAGAAAGAAAGAAAGAAAGAGCCTTCAACTCTATATGGACACATAGACCACACCGTTGTGGCCTGTCAGGTCAATAATTTTTGAGTGAAAAAGAGATTAATAGGATTTATGACCCTTCTTTCAACAGCATGTAGCTCAAGCAGCACTAATTATATTTTCATTAACCTCAGTGGCTAGTTCCTGCTCTAATAATTTAGCCCTTTTATGGACTAATCTGGTGTTTTACACGTTCAATAAAGTGTATACACAAGCAAGATCTATAATAAATAAGTCCTTTAGGTCAAATTATGGCTGCCCCAGTAAAGATGCCAATGACATACTTTGCTTCCAGAAAAGATGTAGGAAAGGGACAGCTGGAATGTTCTCTGAAGCCCATGTGCTGAGTTTGCAAGGGGCAGGTGGGCTCTGGTTAGCCCACCAGAACATGGTGGGGGATTGTTGTTTTTGCTGTAAGAACAATGGAGGGCCTTAAGTGTGAACCAAAATGAGCTGTGGCTAAAATAACAGAATCAAATTGCCACCCTGGGTGAAGATCCGACAATGTTTCCTTATTTCAGTTGTTGTGAACATAAATGACACACCTGAATTCAAATTACTCACTTCATCAAATTCATGAACAGAGATCCAGAGCTGTTATTTGTGCCTGCAGTCACAGATTGAGTTGACCGGTTACTCAAGAGCTGTGTGAAATAAATAAATAAAAAATGACATGTTGAAGATCCTGAGCTGCTACTGCATGCTCCATATGCATCCAACCCACTTCTTAGTCAGGGAACTCAGCTACATTAGTAAATAAAAAATGTTTAATATGTGTTATAACACTGTGACACCAAATGACGCTGTGGAGTCCTGTCTTTCGCCAACATGATTTCCCATTATAAAGTTTACAATGTGTTTTCCTGAAACACTTTTTTGATGTGTATAGATCCAGCCAAAGACTGGTTAACATAGCAAAAAAATGGGGGGAGGGGAGTATTCATTATGGCCCAACCAGGGAGGGAAGCAGAATTTAATATCCTGATAATAATAAATCTACTACTAGCAAAACGATCTACAATCTTTAAAAAAAGAAGACAATAGTTCTTCCCTCCATGAGTACAATATAGAAAAACAATGTATAGCCAGTTCCCACCGAAGGGCAAAATTTCATGAACAATAGCACTCATGTAAAAGCTCAGGTAAGAACGGCTCCATACAGCATGTATGCACATATGGAGCTCAACCAAGGTGACTGAGGACTTTGCAGGGCACAATGCCCCACACATTTGCCTCCAGAGAATGAGAGCAGAGTAGCAATAGTGCAGAACTAGGAAAATCAGCTGATACCTAATTACTGGAGAAGGCACAAGGTATGCAGCAGAGGGAAATAAGCAGAGCAGTGGGTTCCATGCTGGCTGCCAGGAGCCAAAAGCAGAGCCTGGTCAGGTGCATATATTTTTCTCTCTCTTTCTTTCTTTCTTTCTTTCTTTCTTTCTTTCTTTCTTTCTTTCTTTCTTTCAAAAAGGCTGTTCTGTATAGAAAGGGTGCAGGGCAGGGCAGTGAATGAAAAAAAGTGTGTTGAATGGAATAGAGCATCGTGTTAAGATCTGGCCTCATTTGTGCTTGCACCAGAGAACTTCCTGGCAGATCAAGCTCATCCATTTATAAAAGAGAAACTGGATTTCATACCAAAGGCTAATCCTGGAAATGTTTTGTTTCCAAGAACCAAATCAGGAAGGAAAGTCCGAAAACAATGCTGTCATTTGGATGCATCTCTTCCCCAGAAACCATTAAAAAAAGCAAAGAATAGAGTCAGGAGACCTTTTGGAACAGAACTTTAGAAAAGATGAGAAATTCTGCAAAGAAGGCTTTCCAGAACAGTTTTATTAATTTTATCCCTGTGCCCACCAGCACAGAAACTGGACAGTGCTATGAAGTGGGAGATACTATAGTTTGTGCCAAGTTTAGATTATGAAAGATACAACCATCTAAGAAACTTTGAGCTGTTTAAATATTTAAATATCGTTTCTATTGGGGGTTTTTCATCCATTTCTACCATATTTCCATCACAAAAAGGAAGCCAACGTGTTGACTGTACTGAGTAAGCTTCAGAGTTCAAAGGTATTTAAAATGTTGAAAATAGATAGATGATAGATAGATGATAGATGATAGATAGATAGATAGATAGATAGATGATAGATAGATAGATGATAGATGGATGATGATGATATAGATGATAGATGATAGATAGATAGATAGATAGATAGATAGATAGATAGATAGATAGATAGATAGATGATAGATAGATAGATGATAGATAGATAGATAGATAGATAGATAGATGATAGATAGATGATAGATAGATAGATAGATAGATAGATAGATAGATAGATAGATAGATAGATAGACAGATAGACACTTGTTTATTTCAAATTTATGTTACAAACCAATCCACAAACTGGAAAGGTAGGAATTACCGTAAGTCTAGAAGGATATTTCATTATTGCCTTGCCAGGTCTAGCTTGTGGAGACTGTGCAATTGTGAAAACCTGGGCTGGAACTGATCTGCATTTTGGCACATTGAACTAACAAAAAACAGGACTCTTGGAACAGGCTTATAAAAATGACAGGGATACGTTTCTCATCCTATCAGAAGCTTACATGTTTCCCCTGATAAGGCTGCAATGCTTGCCTAGGAATGATGCCACTGTAAAAGGCAGGGAGTATACTTATTCTCTGCAGGGAATAACCAAGAGAATAGATCAATGTCATAAGCTGCATTTGGGGTCTGACAAAGCCCTTTAAGGATGAATGCTGGCTGCAACTTGGAGGTGTTTGGTTTTTTTTTTTTTAAATAATTTTTATTCATTTTTCAAACACATAATAAAAACAAACAAAACACAAGACAAAAACATACAAAACATTTAAACATGTATAATTTCATAATCTTATTTTCATACACCTTCTTTCCTCCGACTTCCCCATACCTCCCTTTCGCTGCATCCTTATTTTGAAATTCTTTAGCAACCCTTTAGTCAGTTTGTCTATTAGTTCCCTTTCATTACGTTTCCATAAGCTTATTAGTTACAGCTGTAATTCTCTACTTCTTACCCCTTGACATCTTAACATTCCTCAATTTTACAACAATTTTTAAGATATATTTTGAATTTCTTCCAGTCCTCTTCCACTGTCTCCTTCCCCTGGTCGCGGATTCTGCCGGTCATCTCCGCCAGTCCCATAAAGTCCATGACCTTTGTCTGCCATTCTTCCAGAGTAGGTAGTTCTTGCATCTTCCAATACTTTGCCAGAAGAATTCTTGCTGCTGTGGTAGCGTACATAAAAAAGATCCTATCCTTCTTTGGCACCAATTGGCCAACCATGCCCAGGAGAAAAGCCTCAGGTTTCTTAAAAAAGGTCCACTTAAGGACTTTCTTAATTTCATTATAGATCATTTCCCAAAAGGCTTTAACCCTCGGGCAGGTCCACCAAAGGTGATAAAAAGTACCTTCAGTCTCACTGCATTTCCAACATTTGTTATTGGGCAAATGATAAATTTTTGCAAGCTTGACTGGGGTCATGTACCACCTATAGATCATTTTCATTATGTTTTCTTTTAAGGCATTACACGCCGTAAATTTAACACCGGTGGTCCATAACTGTTCCCAGTCAGCGAACATAATGTCATGACCGATGTCTTGTGCCCATTTAATCATAGCTGATTTCACCATTTCATCCTGTGTATTCCATTTCAACAGCAAGTTATACATTCTTGACAAATTTTTTGTATTGTGTTCTAACAATTCTGTTTCTAATTTTGACCTCTCCTTCTGAAATCCTATTTTCCTGTCCTGCTTAAATGTCTCATTTATCTGATGGTAATGCAACCAATCTCGAACTTTGGACTTTAATTTCTCATAACTCTGAAGTTTAACCTTTTCACCATCTTGTTCTAAAATTTCACAATATTTAATAACAATATTGTGAAAATAAAATATTGAAAAAAATATTGCAACTTGGAGGTGTTGCACTGAACTCAGTAGGGCTTACTTCGGTGTAGACATGTATAGAATGTCCCTTTGAAACCAATGGTACACATTAGTCACAATTTAAATCCCCTTGACTTCACTGCAAGCTGTGCAGCTAACTTAATTTGGACCCAGCTCACTTCTGTAATTTCCAGTCACGATTTGAACCTCAGCAAGTCTCCTTTGACACCACCCCTGCATACTGTGATCTGAGCAAGAGGAAAACTTGAGGGACAGGTATGGCCTTTGGTTCAGTATATAACTGAGGATCATGATTCAAATGCTGTTCCAAACTGCCCTGCCCCAAAATTCAGAAGCATCACTAGCAGCAACCCAGGAAGCTAGGAAGTATTAGTATTATCTACACAGACTGACTACAGCTCTCCAAGATTTCAGATAGGGTTCTCTCCCAGCCCTAGTTGGAGATGCCCAGGAATTTAATCTAGGACATTCTGAATGCAAAATAGATGCTCTGCTACTTGTGGGATAACCAGCATCATCCAACCAACATGCTTAAGTCCAATTAACACATGAAGGGGTTAATACCATAGAGTAAGCTGCCCTGCCAGGCTTAGCTGTGTCACTTCCCCTCACCTTGGGAGGAAATAGGTATTCAAGTTTATTGTGTTCAGTCTGAGAAGGCATGAAGAGATTTGAGCTGGCTGTCATCATTAAATTCCTATTCCAATAATCTAGGAACTTTTACCACTTTGTAACTAAGCTAAGTTTTATTGCCCGTACAACCTTTCCTAGTGATGGATACACTAGGGAAAGCACATGAACCAGACATTTGGAGAGTTTGTAAGTAAACCATTTTTAACTTACCAAACACGTGGTCTTTATATGTAGGGGAAGTGGGAAACTTTGGAAGGGCATATTTGGAAGGTCTAACGGCCCATATTTATGTATATTTTTGTGATTTTAAATCTCTGCTGAGGTTTTCAAGAGTACTTGCCCCAAACCTTGTAGCCTTATTGGAGTTCACTGATTGGGTCTGCCTTGCTCCGGGACAGGAGGAAGGAAGTCAAATGACACCGAGTTGGTTCAAAGAAAGAGTTTATTCTGCTCTCCGGATAGCAGAAGGCACTTGCGTGATCAAGTCCACAGCAAGTCCAAAGAAATGACAGGTTTCATGCAGTTTATATATCCTCCAGGCACCCTCTCCCTCCTTCCCCAGGAGCCCAACCACGTTGGCCTACGTACGCAGGTTGACATCACATATGTTCCTGCTCTGGTACTCTCAACCATAAAAGGATCTTCCTTCCTGCACTCCTGACCATAAAAGGATATTCCTGTTCCTACTCTTATCTTGGAGCCAGAGGTCACCATTTCCGAAAACACACTTTGGCGCTCTTCCCAGATTGGGTCTGTGCGTCAAAATGTGTCCAGGACGTAAGATAAAATGCAGACGTGTCTTCTCTCTGTTCTGTTCTACTACTGGTACAGTGAAGGCCATAGTTGCCGCCACAACTGATAAAGGAGAGGGCTCTGAGCACTTGTTTATACAACCGGGCTTTTGTTTATACATTGAGATCAGAGCTCAAGTTAATGGATTTTAGCTAAGGAAAAATAGGGATTTTGGTGCAATTTCAAACTGCCTGCACAGTCAGTTTTGGGTTTTGGAAACCCATTCCTTCAACCTGGATCATGGCTTCCAGGAATTATCCTTTCTAGATATAGATATAGCTATGGATAGCCGATCGAAAGGTCGGCGGTTCGAATCCCCGCGGCGGGGTGCGCTCCCGCTGCTCGGTCCCAGCGCCTGCCAACCTAGCAGTTCGAAAGCACCCCCGGGTGCAAGTAGATAAATAGGGACCGCTTACTAGTGGGAAGGTAAATGGCGTTTCCGTGTGCTGCGCTGGCTCGCCAGATGCAGCTTTGTCACGCTGGCCACGTGACCCGGAAGTGTCTCCGGACAGCGCTGGCCCCCGGCCTCTTGAGTGAGATGGGCGCACAACCCCAGAGTCTGTCAAGACTGGCCCGTACGGGCAGGGGTACCTTTACCTTTACCTTATGTCACACCAACACTACTGAACTATGTAATGGTGGCCCGTCAGGAGCAGGGTGAAACCCACCCACTTTTTGTTGTCTCAAAGAAACCAGGAGGTTGATTGAGTCTTTGAGGGACCCTGCATTGCTGGTGGAGAGAGCCTTGGATTTCATGGGTCACAAGCAGTGCTGGCCAACTCTCTTTAGAAGAGAGAAGAAGAAATATGTTTTTTCCCCTCGTTTTAAATTTCCTGCGGAACAGTCTCTGAAGAACTGGGGGTTATCTTTCCCTGACTGAATGTCATAGTGTCAGAGGGGAAACCGAAGCCTGAGGAAGTGGAGATATTTTCTAGCAGTAAAATTCCAAAGCTTCAGGAAGTTTCTTTATTACTTAGTACTGTATGTTCTAATCAAGCATAAAGCAGGAAAGTGTCTACTATCAAAGGGCCCATAAAAAGAGTTTATGATGTTTCAGATTCAGACAACATAAAAAGGACATATTCAAATTAGAACCACTATTATAAAGTGTGATTCTATAAGGAATCTCCATAACAGACTTAATAATGTGATTAAAGAGACAAAGTAATGGCAATATACACAAGTACTAATTAGAACATTGAAACTATTACGCCTCATGTGGGAGACAAGCCATAAAATTCAAAGAATATTTGTTTTTTTATATAAAAAAACACCCTCAGAAACTTTACCATCAGACTAGCTTTTAAGTTTCCTACTGCCTGAAGCAATGTATATGAACTTTGTGCCATGTGTCAAAAAATATTTAAACCAATCCATTTGGCCTAGCAGTACCCCTTTTCTATAACGCTTCTAATTTTATTTTCTTCTTCTTCTGTGCAACAGTTAGGGAGGGATGCATAGTTATTGTTCCTCCACAGGTTTTCTGTGGGCTGGTTCGAATAAACATAGGCTGATGGAGGAGACCGATCATATACAGTGGTACCTCAGGTTAAGAACTTAATTCGCTCCAGAGGTCCATTCTTAACCTGAAACGGTTCTTTACCTGAAGCACCACTTTAGCTAATGGGGCCTCCCGCTGCTGCGCGATTTTTGTTCTCATCCTGAAGCAAAGTTCTTAACCCAAGGTACTATTTCTGGGTTAGCGGAGTCTGTAACCTGAAGCGTATGTAACCTGAGGTGCCACTGTATAGCTATGCCATCAACTAAGTCTGGGTGCAGTTGCTCACATGTGCACATAGATACACAAAGTCTATGCACAGGGATGGGGGAGGGTCCAATTTGTGTTGACTTAAATCAAGTTGCTGTGAAGCATAATGGTTTGATTCAGCATCCATAAGAACGCAAGAGTCCAGCTGGGTTAGACCAAAGGCACATCAACCCCAGCTAGTCTAGATGCCTATGGGAAGCAAGACACAAGCCCAATAGCCCTCTTGATTCAGGTTTTGAGATGTGAAGCCTATGTAAAATGCAATATGCATGCACAGCTTACTGACAGGCCTACAGACAGGACAAATGTGCCTGGTGGATTGGGTGAGCAGGTGTGATCACTCTGTTTTCCTTGGAGGAAATGTTGGCTGGTATCTCCTTCCTCAACCCACTGGGTGTTGTCTGTAAATTCCTACAAAACAGACCCTGCTCTCCTAAGCCCAGCTGAACCAAACGAGTAGCTATGTGTAAGAATGCAACTGTCAGTCTCTCAAAAGTTTGCTGTTTAACAGTACAGCAAAAACTATATCACTTATGCCGAGAGATTGTGGTTGCAATTAGGCTAATGCCAAATATGGCAATGAAGGATCTGATAAGGTTCTGATGAATAATTTTAGGAACGTATACGCTCATGACATACGAATGCAGTGAGAAGACATTAAAGGGATATGTGGATGAACTGAATGAAATGAAGGTGAGAAACAATTTGGGTTACATCTTTTGTTAACCTGACCATACCTAGCAAATGTCTGCTTAGGGTGAGTTATGCTATTTTGTCAGTTTTCACTCCTCTGTCATCCAATATGTCATCTGCCACCAATTACATCACCATTACATTTGGCTCAGAATACTACAGGAGGTGAACTCATTAAGTCATATTTCCCCTGATGGTTTAAAACTATTTCTGCTGCTAGTTTGCACTAATGTTAAAAGGCTTAATAAATCTTAGGCCGCTATTTAAAACATTAGCACGAGCTAGTGTGCGTTTTTAATTTTAACCCTCTGCAGCTTTCCTGTGCAATGTTTCTGCTTGATGTTTTATCTGCCATTTATTTTAATAATAAATTGTTCACCTGTAGTCAAAGGTCTTCCATTCTGTCCATCATTTTATTTTATTATTATTAAAACTGGCATGTTAATTGATAGAATTCCCCCCCCCCCTATAAAACCACAAGTATGATTATCTCCTGTTGAAATTGAGAAAAATTACTTCAATTTTTTTTAAAGCACTATATATTTAAAAACTATTTAGAATGAGGAGCTATTTAAAAATGAGAAGGAAAAAGCTTTGGTAGAAATGTGTGCGCGTGTTTTATTAAATGATACAAGTCCTATTCACTAAAGTCGCTGGGCTTTTTTCACTGGCCACAATCCATCAGAGGGTTTGCAAAATTTAAAATACATTGATCTTAGTGTGAAATAAGCAATAGCAGATGCTGTGGGAGGGCTGTGCCGCTCACCTGACCTCCCCCCAGCTAAGATGCTGCTACATACTGTGGCAAAGTGTGAGGAATTAAGTGAACCTATTTGTTACTTTATCATAGAAACTTAGAGTTGGAAGGGTCTCTGAGGGTCATCTAGTCCAACACCCTGCAATGCAGGCTTCTTAGCTAAAGCATCCATGACAGATGCCCATCCAAGCTCTGCTTAAAAACCTCCCAGGAATGACCGTCCACCATCTACTACTGTAATTCGCTCTGTGTGGGGGCTGCCCTTGAAACTGTCCCACAAACCCCAGGGCCCTCGTATTAGGGCCCTCGTATCTACGGGACCGCCTCTCCTGGTATGTCCCACGGAGGACCCTAAGGTCCATGAATAACCATAGGTTAGAGGTCCCAGGCCCTAAGGAAGTCAGACTATCCTCCACCATGGCCAGGGCTGTTTCAGTGATGGCTCCAACCTGGTGGAATGCTCTGTCCCATGAGACTAGGGCCCTTCAGGATTTAACCTGTTGGGCCTGTAAGACAGAGCTATTCTGCCTGGCCTTTAATTTGAATTCAGCCTGATCTTTTATTTCCCTTCTCTTCCTTCTCCATCCCCTTTTATGAAGATCACCTGCTCTGAGACCCCACAGCTAATTCTCCCCTGGCCTCCTCCCTGGCCCAAGTAGGACCAACTCAGCCAGCTAGCTCTGGGGATTATCTAATGTTTATTTCCCCTAAATTGATTTTTGATTTTTGAATTTTATTGTTATTCATGTTTTTATACTGCATTTTATGCTGCTTTTATAATTAAGTGTTTTAAATTTGTTGTTAGCTGCCTTGAGCCTGGTTTTTGAACTGGGAAGGGCAGGGTATAAATAAAAAGTTATTTATTTATTTATATTCATCTTCCTATGGAGTCTGTTCTGCTGTTGAACAGTTCTTACTATCAGAAAGTTCTTCCTGGTGTTTAGCTGGAATATCCTTTCTTGTCCCATACATGAAGTCACAGGCAGGATATGAAATATAAGCAGCTGATTATTGAAAGAATCAACTACATTGAGGCTTAGATAATAAAAACATATGTGTTTTAAAACAGCTAATAAAAATAAATAATAAAAATAAACATCAGGAAAGGAAGGGTGGGAAGTCAAGAAGTAGTTATGTATGTATATAAAAAAAAACTGTACATGTTCCACATTGATGCCAAAATCCAGCATCTGTGAAGACAAGATGGCGTCCGGCACGTTTCCACTGCACCAGTGGACGTCCGTGCCGATCGAAAACACCTTCAGCTCCCTTGGCTCTCTTACTTAAGGCTTTAGCAGAGTTCACGCTGCAGGGAAAAACTGCTGCCTTGTGTGGGTAATAATTCAGACTGAATGCAGGAATTCTTTCAGATCTCCAACAGTCTTTAATGAGTAGAAAAACATCATAAATCAGCCTGGCGAATTGGCTGGCATCCTTCCGCTTCTCCGTCAAAAGCGAAAGAGCTTCACACACAGAGAAACATTCCCGCCTCAGAATGTGAGACGTCACTCAGAACTGTTTAACCCTGTAAGTTCTGATTCTCCTCACAGCATCGCCTGAGCTCTGCAAGTGCAGCTTTCTCCCGATTGAAGTGCAGAGTGTTTGAGGACCGGGACATTCGCAGAGAAACCAAAATGCTTGTTTACAAAGCCATTGTACTACCAACCTTACTGTATGCTTGTGAAACATGGACCACCTATAAAAGCTATCTCCAACTCCTCAAAAGATTCCATCAACAGTGTCTGTGAAAAATTTTACACATCGCGTGGGAAGACAAGCAAACTAATACCACTGTACTGGAAGAAGCAAAGATCACCAGTGTTGAAGCAATTATTCATCAACATCAACTTCGTTGGACTGGTCATGTTGTGCAGATGCCTGATTATCGTCTTCCAAAGCAACTACTCTATTCCGAACTTAAAAATGGAAAGCGTAATGCTGGTGGTCAACAAAAAAGGTTTAAAGACTGTCTCAAGGCAAATCTAAAAAAAAAGTAGTATAAACACCAACAATTGGGAAACACTTGCCCGTGAGCACTCCAATTGGAGAACAGCCTTTACCAAAGGAGTCGTGGGCTTTGAAGACACTCAAACTCAGGATGCAAGGGAGAAGCATGCTAAGATAAAGGCACGCTTGGCAAATCCACACCGTGATCAACTCCCGCCCGAAAACCAATGTCCCCACTGTGGAAAGATTTGTGGATCGAGAATTGGCCTCCACAGTCACTTACAGACTCATTGTTAAAACCAAGTTTATGGAAGACAGTCTTACTCAGCTACGAGTGATCGACAAAGAAGAAGAAGGTGTGGGGGGGGGTGGGGGGGTGAGGACCCTTCTCTGTTCCACAAGAAGGGTCAGTTGTAGGGCAGTTCACAAGAATTGCCATTCAAACTTGGAACAGCATTCTCACACTCTTAATTGGACCAAGAGACTAAGATGTCTAAATGCCCATTTGGAACAGTGTGTCAGTTATCCTTTCGGAAGGAGGAAAAGGTTGAAGTTACATGGTTTTAGCAGAAATGCTATAAAGAATTAAGTACAATAAATTGTAAAGAGATTAAAGGGAAATCAAGGTTAGAACCTGTTAAGATAAACTATAGGACAAAGAATTGAGGAAGATGGAAAGGATTTGCTGAAACAACTAATTGAAGTGGGATACAAAAAAAGAGAGGTGCGAGGAAGTCGCTGAAACAAGTTAAAGAAAGATAATAACATTGAAAGTATTGAATGTGTTTTTAATTGTTTTTCTTTTTGATTTGTTATATTTATGTAGTGTTTTTGTTTTTGTGCTGTATTGTATTGTTTTGTTGTGTTTGATTCTTGTCTTTTTTTCTTTTTGTAACTTTCAAACCCTTAATAAATATCATTTTTTAAAAAAACAGAAGGAGGAAAAAGCAAGGAAGCAGAAGGAAATGAGTTACTTGCCTAGTTAACTGGTTACTCTATTAATTACTTGTTTACCCTGCAACTTCTGAGTTTTTCATTGGAAAGGGGTTGTTTTTTAAAAAGCAACAGTGAGTTACCAAAAGGTTTGAACAAATAAGTTAGGGGGGAAGCAAATAACAGAAATACTTGATGAGGGAAATATCAATTATGTTTAGTTGCTTCTTTTTAGGAAATCAGTAAATTCTGAGTCTTAATTTATAGAGGTCTGCAGCTTCAGACTAAAATGTGAATTTACTCTTGTGATTGCAGCATGGCCTAAAATGAGACACTTTAAAAATATACTTTAGAAAACATTCAACAGATATATAAAACTGGTGCAAGCCAATTAAGGCAAAACAAGGATGCCTTTGAATTTCAGACAAACAAAACAATTCCTATCCAGTAGAGTCTTTGAATTCCTATCCAGTAGGGCCTTAAACCTTCAAAAATGTAGTTTCCTACCGATATGTCTGGCTTAGTCTATTTCTTCAGAGGTATTGTGATTTGTTTGTGTGCTGCAGAACATATCTGCAATATGTTCTTGGAGGTTTCTTTTTTTAAAGAATAATTGAATTCTTAATTTTATTTAGGATTTACATCAGCAGGTGGGCTTTTTAATGACTCTGTGATGTTCTAAACTTCGAGAACATTTAGTTCTCCCCCCACTCCCAAAAAATAGCATTTCATGTTTGCTCAGTATAGTATGTTTCCGGTGCAAATTGGTTTGACCTTTTTTCATCGTCTGTGCCAAGCCTCTGTGGTATTGGGCATAGTTTCAGATCTGTGTATGTAGATTTCTTTTTAAATGTTCAGTGAGAGAGATACTTAAGTTTGCCATGGGCGATCATAACGCTGCATATTTATTTCTTTTTAAAAACATTATTAAAATTTGTAAATTGTGACAAAAAAAAATTACATACAAACAAAAGGAAATAACAGCGGGGGGGGGGGCAGTGAAATAATATTTAACATAAGACCCAGCAGGAGAATGCGAAATAGTTACAACATTTTCCATGCAAATAGGTAAATCCTTAAACTAAGTAATTCACATATAGACTTCCCAAATGAAAAAACGAAGGACATTACACATTTCTGTGTCTCTATGTAGCTAATTAATCAAAGGCAGGTTCTCCGGCTTCCCCTTTTTTTTGTAATCAGGAGTGCATGTAAAGGTAAAGGTAAAGGGACCCCTGACCGTTAGGTCCAGTTGCAAACGACTCTGGGGTTGCGCGCTCATCTCGCTCTATAGGCCGAGGGAGCCGGCATTTGTCCGCAGACAGCTTCCGGGTCATGTGGCCAGCATGACTAAGCCACTTCTGGTGAACCAGAGCAGCGCACAGAAACGCCGTTTACCTTCCCACCGGAGCAGTACCTATTTATCTACTTGCACTTTGACGTGCTTTCGAACTGCTAGGTGGGCAGGAGCTGGGACTGAGCAACGGGAGCTCACCCCGTCGCGGGGATTCGAACAGCCGACCTTCCAACCGGCAAGCCCTAGGTTCTGTGGTTTAGACCACAGCACCACCCGCATACCCATGTTGAAATGATGTGTGTCCCATCAAATGTGTGGCAGAGCATTATAAAAATATAGATAACATTGTTTGCATATAGGAAGTGCCAGGTTCAGTTTCTCACACCTTCAGTAAACAAGAAGAAGGGATGGGGAAGGTTGTCCTCTGAGACCTTGAGGCAACACTGGATATGTGACTCAATAGTTGCATCAACATGTCACTGCCCATATAATGACAATGGAGATTGGTGATCAAGGTAGCATGAGACCTCAACCTGAAGGTCATCTAGTGGGTGATGTGGTCCAATACCAGCACATTTCAGAAGACTGAAAAACTGAAGACTGGACTGTTTCTTGGAGCTACATAGCAGCTTGAGGCAACAGAAAACTTCTTCTGTAAAGAGAGAGAGAGAGAGAGGGGGGGGGGAGTTTTATCTTCTGCCCCATCTGAAAATGGTTGGAACTCAACACCTTCCTTGTAAAAGCCCCCCAAAATGCCCCTCTTCACTTTCAAGGGAGACAAATGGCCTGACAAAAGGAGGGGGCAGTGTTTTCAGCTCAGTGCTAAATAGCAATAATTTTCCACGTGTTCTGATTTCAGTTATACTGTGCTCTGAGAATCAGCGCATTCAGTCCAGTGGGATCTGCAAGCTATTTTTAGCACTCGATCACTCACGTATGATGCAACGGAAATGGTTAGCCATTATCAAAGGCAAAACTGTCAGTGTTACTTATATTACTGATCCTCTGTGACAGAACTATTTTATTGTTGCTGAAAAGACTAAAATTGCTCTCCATTTAATGAGGAAATGATTTCCTCCAAATTGACTTTGCCTGTACGGCTGCCACAAAAGTTAATCTCTGACAGCTCAGCTTCACTTTTTGACCGGTTCACCACTACAGCCTCTTTTTTCTCTATGCTATCTCCCCCATCTTACAAGCCCTGGGCCCACCTTCCTCTGCAACTGTCAAAGTACTTTATTTTCAGTAGCTGAGGTGCTGATTTGTCTAGGAGGCTCCACAGACACACATTTCTGCATGCTTTCAGTATAAAGAGTGAGAAATTGAAATCACCTCCTTTTTTAAGAGCTGTTTTGCAGGACTCTTCAACATTCCATCATGTTTTTCACTGGGTCAGTATTATTCTCACTACCTACTAAAACAGCATCTGTTCTACAAATGAAGCTACCACGAATACTGAACACAGATACAGGTTTTCCAATTTATCTGGTTTATTTGTATAATATGAGTCAATTAAATTTGCACAGAGCAAACCTCCACAGTTGGGACTCTCTTCTCTGAGTCTTTCAATTTCCCTATAGAGTTTTAATACCTGATTATGATTGTTTTTTGTAATTAAGATTTAAGTATCCAATCCCCCAAGACGTCTCATAGAGAGCACTGCCAGTTAGCTGCTCACCAGCCTTCTCAAGCACACCATCACTTAGCCACAGAGCATTTTCTCTATTTTAGTACTGTCTTTGGACAAGTACACAAAATCCAGTGACAGATAGCCAGAACCTACATACAGCTGTAAGCACACATGGTAAAATGGCCGACATATACCTAAAGCCAACATGCTGGCAGCTCTCTGCCCTCTGGCTGACCAGGAAGCACCTTGGGTCATCTACAATTGATAGATGCTCAGAATACTGAGACAAGCCTAAGTGATCAGCTGTCCCTAATGTATATCATGTCATGACCTAGTTAGCAGAAGGTCATTTGCAGCAGTGTTAAGAGGACATGTCAAAGCATAGGCGCCAACTCTAGGGGGCGGGTTCCCTTGCCTCCCCCATAATTTTCTTCTTGGGGCACAGCCTCCTCAATATTTTCTCCCCTTGCCTGCCTGCCTTCTCATCTCCCTCCTTTCCTCAGTCTGCTGTCTCCCACAAGCCATGTCCCTCCAGCCTGTTAAATGCATCTCCCTTTGCAATTGTTGACTTTGTGATGGCCTGTGATGGCCTCTTGGCCCAAACCTTTTACGTCAGTGTTGGTATTGTGTCCTCAATTATTAGATAGGAGTGCATTTAATAGGCCCAGCAACCTGTTCTTACCATTTAACTTTTTAAGCCCAGTCTTTGTAATATTTATTCAGTGGGAATGCACATGGCTGCTGGTTTTATCCTTTAAAGTGTGGTGAGGACAACCACAGGCCTGCAGGTAAGACACACCTTTTTGAAGTCTCTGTGTGGCTCTTAGGACTCTCCCTAGGCCACACCTCCTTTTTCAAGCCACACTCCTCTCTTGAAGCCACTCCCCTCTCTGCAGAGAACCTTCTTCTCTGACTCTGCTCCAGTGTTTCTGCCTTGGCATGGCATCATAATGACGCAGCTTTAAAATTCACACTGACAGATTAGCATGTGGCCTCCCGCCATAGTTGCTTCAGTTTTCATTTTACTGTATTAAGTTATTTAAAAATCAAGAAATATATATATATATATATATATATTAAAAAAATAAGATCTCAAGAGAAATGAACAAAGGCTAAAGTATAAACTGCACTATTTAATGAGGAAATGACCAAACAAAATAAGGGGAGAGGGTAACGTAGGTGCAAGTGATAAGAAAACCATGAGGCAAATTAAACTGCTTGACGTTGTGTAACCACCACAGGGAGTTCCAAAGTCTTATGGCTCAAAATGCATGCATTTGAACTGTAATAACACTTACATGCTGCTGCAATCCATTTCCTCCATATAATTTCCCTCTGCATGGGAGGACCCAGTTATAACCTTTATTACGTTGCATTCATCACATTAAAAATAATTATGTGGTTTCGATTTCAATTTCAAGGAGATGCTCACTGCATGGAAGACAGTTGTGGCTACATATTAAAGACAGAATAAAAGGCTGAACATTTCCTACATACAGACTGAGCATTTACTACATACAGGAAACCTAGCAGAGTTTCTTTCATTGTGGGAGCAGGGATCTACAATACATCTTTCTATGCTCTGAACACCAAGACATATTGCGTCCCCTGCCGCGGACATCTCCTCATAGACTGCAGTGGAAGCCAGTACATGCTTATAGGCTGAACCCATTGAAGGGCAAGCACAGTTGGCCATTCAGCCAACTTGCTGTTGAAATGGAGCATTAAGTTATACATTCTTGACAAGTTCTTAGTTTTGGGATCTAACAGTTCTATTTCCAATTTGTTTGTTTGTTGGTTTGTTTAAAAAACTTATACTTCCCCAGCTTCATCCTCAGAACCCTCATGTGCAAAAGTTGGGGGTGGCCCTCCTTTCTACATATGGAATACACCTTCACGTGGAAAATGTGTGAAGGGAATGAATGTTTAAAAAAAATCATGAAATTTGACTGATCATTTTTCCAGGCTCTGGTTGGTATTCCTACAGTTGCAGAAAGCCATGATAATTCATACTCGAATAAGTTTATTTACGATTTGGGCAACGTGTCTTATGCATCGATATGCATGAAGACAGGAATGATATGCATTTAAGAAGGAAAAGGTTTTACATACTTTTAAAGAAAAAAAATAAGGGTATTTGTTCCCAAGACATTAAATATACTTAGATATCAACCAGGAAATTATAATGTAACATTATAAAGATTTCAAGGTGATTTGCTCTTATGCTGTGGAAATCCCTGTGTTCGCACTTTTCCCTTATGTTTCCTAAGCATAATCACATATTAGTTGCAATTTTCTTTGAAACAGGAGACTTAATTATGCAAAGGAGGCATGCTTCTTCATATAACAGATCTCTTTTTTTGAAGAAGAAAAAACCTCACACTACAGGTATCCAGTTTGTGTTAATACCAAGATTGGAAACTCATTACCACTAAAAATGTCACTTCTGATGAAGCATTTAAAAAAATTCCCAGAATCAAATTTAGGATGTCTTTACTAAGCTGTTTTATGGTAGAGCCTACCATTGGAAATGTGATGAGTCTTCATGTAAAAATGCTGATTTGAATTAGATTTAGAATATATGTCATCCCCAATTAGCCTTCCCTTCATCAAAATGATCTCACAAACACGGAGAATGAATCTTTATTTCCTCCTTTGCACATGGGAGGTCATTTGTCAGATTTAATATACTTCTACCTATGTCTTCCTACATGCTTTGGGTTCAAGATGGATGACCACAAACTGCATGGAGGGAAAAAGTATCATTGAATATTTGAATTCTGTTTTAATGAAGTGCTGAAAGTGGTAACGCATTCTGTTGTAAATTACAACTGAATTTACAATAGGGAAAATACCATGTTAATCCCAGCTGGGCCTCAAAGTGTATATTTTGATATAAATACAGTTTTACATACTCAGTTGATAAGTTTTGCTCAAGTGAATGCAGTTGCCTGCCAAAAAAAAAGAGAAAGTTTGAAAATACATAATGACTGAATAGAGCTGTCACCGTTTCTCTGACTAGATGACTGATCTATATAATTCCTTAGTGTTGTATCAAACAAAGTCATCCCTTTAGCACAAGGACTTCCATTTGTGCAAGAGAACTTACCTCCCTCTTCTCCTTTGTATGCCGCCAAATTCTGTCCTCCAGAACAGGTTTGGGGGGTACCAGGGAGTTACAGGGAGAGGAGAGGGAAGGGAAAAGACGTGCCACTGAGCAAGCAGAAGTCCATGCAGAAGGATGAATTTATTGGATACAAAGGAATAAGCTTCCCCCTCCCCCCCAAAAAATCCATTGCATGGACAGGCAGAGTCCCCCCAACCCCAGGCGACCCCCAAGCGGAATAATGACTCAAGGCAACATGCTATGGGATTAAAATTGGCCACAACTTTATTAAGTTTCACATTTATGGAAAACCTTGGCTCAGGCATTGGGTGTTTATCCTTCTCAGCCCCCAGCTGGGGATCTGGGAGACTTCAGGGTTATCCAGAATGGGGGGGGGGGTTGGGCTTGCTCTGGAGAACATATGTTCAAGCAGAGAGCCCGCCCCCGGTTTTGCCACCGTTGGAGGGGAGAGCATGACAATCTCTCGGTGTATGGCCAATGCCTCCCCTCAAGACTCCTTAAACGGGGAACTCTGGTATCACCGCCACAAAGGGGACGTGGGTCATGGCTCATGCCCTCCCCCCCATTTAGGAAGATAGACTAAAGGATTCCACCCAAGGCCCGAAACCGCCAAAGTTGTGACATTTTGCTATGGGGAAGGCAAAACCTGCCAATGCAGGAAAATTCCTTTCCGACCCTTCAACAGCAACCCTGACGTAGCAGCGCCCGCGTACCTGTGGAGAAGAGGTTAACCTGCAAAAGAAAACTGAACTGAGGGAGGGGAGGGTGGGAGAAGCTCTGGAGCTGACTGCCGCTTCGCAGGTAAGATTCACCTTCTGTTGTGTGGGCAGGGCGGTCCCTCCCCTTACCTGGCCAATCCCCTGGCAACGCCTCCCCAGGCGGGATTGGGCGATTGGCTGAGGTAGGCGGAGACCTCCAGGTATCCAGCCTGGGGAGGATGAAGCCAGCCTGAACTACGAGGAGTCACACTGGGATTCAGGGGGCTGCGCGCAACCACGCAAAAGGCACCCCCATTTGATGTGGGGAGTGGTCATTCTGTAATAAAGAAATGACCTAATCTTATATTTTTGGGGAGCACAGTGATTTGGGAAGTGCCAACTCTAGGATTTTGGCACCTTTGGGCTAACTACCTACAACATACCTCTTTCACCTATAAGAGACACAACATGCAAACCAATAATTTTTCCATGTTGCTACTGTTTTCTGTGCAGAATTAGAATGATGGGACTGTTGGATGCAGAGTCAACCTTTTCCCAGCGCTGGGGTGAAGGCAGATGCTTGAACTCACTGCCCTTGGACCTGAGGCCGAAAATACACTTTTCTACACTAACAGAATCCTCATTGCCAAATACTTCAGAGTAATGGAGCAATATGTCTTTCACATGCTTATGGTTGTACATACAAAATCCAAAAGAGAAATCTAACACCTGTTTTTGAGTGAAACTTTGAGCAAACATTTTAGCACACCTCAATTAGAAATCCGGTAAGCTTGCCAGGCATCTGATAAACAGCTTCAGGGGTTGGAACCAACCCAATTCCTAGCAGTTGGAAAACCCTGGTATAATCTATAGTCCACTAAATTGAAATAATTTGAAATAAAAATAATGTTCTTTATTTGTTTAAAATACAAAATGCCCATAAAAAGGAACCATATATGTTTTTTTTTTTTATTTTAAAAAAATCACTCAGAAGGAGAAAAAAAGGAATGAACTCACAAGCTATAGAGATCAACAAGTACGGCATAAGAATATTCAGCATCCTATTCTTGATCTTGATTTTGATCTCCTTCCACAGGGCCTGTAAGACAGAGCTATTCCACCTGGCCTTCAATTTGAATTAGCCTGATCCTCTATTCCCTTTTCCCTTTCCTCTTCTATGAAGAAACCCTTTCTGGGACCCCACATTTAAATTCTTCCCTGGTCTCCTTGCTGGCCCTAATAGGACCAACTTGGCCAGTTAGCCCTGGTGATCATTTGATGCCTACTGACTGGGGTCCCTCCCCCAAAAAAATGACCCCTGAATTTTAGAATTTTATTGATGCTGCATTTTACATTGTATTTTATGCTGTTTTTAAGTCACATTTTAATCAGTGTTTTATATTTGCTGTTAACTGCCCTCAGCCCAGTTTTTAAACCAGGAAGGGTGGGGTATAAATAAAAATATTATTATTATTATTATTATTATTATTATTATTATTATTATTATTATTCCTACAGGGGTCAGCAAGTTGCTTCCATGAAGCCCTTTGAAAGGGCATTAAGGCAGTAGCCAATCTCACTGGGCCCATGAGAACCACCATTTTTACCTCATACACCCCTTAGAAACATGATCACATAACACTACTTCCACACTATTTTAAAAGTTCGTGGCAGAAGCTGCATTTCCTAGTTTCCCAGCTTTTGTTTTACCTTTAAGGAAGTTAGATGAAAGTGGCAGGGGGGAATGGTTAGAAAGCTCTTTCGACCATATTACCGTAAGCTTAAAATAGAAGATGTATCAAAATCTCACCACAACAGAATTTTCACTGGAGTTTATAATGTTGGATTCAGAACTTGGCAAGCAAATTATGATGGGGTTAGTTTGCCTGTTGCTTTTTCTTCATTGCACCCTCCATGAATCTCCTTTGAAAGCCATCTAAAGCAGCGACAAACACCACATCTTGTACCAGCAAATTTGTATAAATCAATCATATGTTTTCTCTTGCCTTTTGAGAATCTATATCCAGTCCTGATGTCATGATAGGAAATAAGCACGACTGTATCCACTTTCCCAAAGCCATACATAACTTTAGAAACTTCTATCGCATTTCTCTTAGTTAACTTTTCTTTTTCTAAAATAAATTGGGGGGGAAATCCCAAATTCTTCAGCCTTTCATCATATAGAAAGTGCTCCAACTCCTGGATCCCTTTGATTGTCCTTTTCTGCACGCTAGTTTTGAGATAGGGTGACCAGAACTGTCCATAATATTCCAAATGAAGCCTCATCAAAGAAAGAGGAGATAAGAGGTTTGTTTTTTGGCATTTGGCTGGTAAGAAGCAGATCTGTAGGGAGCGGCTGTTACTTTTGGAAAGTGATGCTGCTTTAGAACTAGTTCTGCCAGCATACATGCCTGCTTTCCATCTGTACATTTGTAAATAGTAAATTGCAAATGGCACCCTTCAACTCCAAATGGATCAAGCAAAGTCTCCAATGAAAATTTCCATGCTTGGAGTAATGCATGGAGCAAAATGGAAAGAGATGCTTCCGCTTAGATCAGGGATAGGAAACCTGTCAGGCCTTCAATGCTGTCCTGTCATCCTTGATGTTGGCCATGCTGGTTGGGGCTCATGGGAGATTGAGTACAAAATCACCACCCCTGGTTTAGGTCATTCTCTTCTTAAGCGACTAGGGTTGGTTCCAAATGTTGGAATCCTCAAAAAAAAAGTGGGGAATTCTTCAAGGGACCTTGAAAGCATAGTATGGTAAGGCAGAGATCATCCCCCCAATTCATTCAGAGGGAGGGCAAAACACTGATACTTTCACAAAATAAGATTTTATTTTAATTTTTAATTTTTTTATTAATTCAATTTGTATCCAGCCTTTAACTAAAGATCCCAGGGTGGTGTAAACATAAAAAACACAATATACATAATATACATAATAAATCAATCACAGAAAAAAATCATAACAGTCCCCCCAGTTTTAAAAGGCCTGGGTAAAGAGGAATATTTTCACTTGGCGCCTAAGGACAACTAATGATGGTGCCAAGTGAGCCTCTCTGGAGAAAACATTCTACAAACAGGGAGCCACAACAGAAAAGGCCCATTCCCATTTTGCCACCCTCTGAACTTCCCAGGTAGGAAGGATGACAAGTGCAAGTTCTAGCTCAGTTCAAGTGGGAAGAGGTGGTCTTGAAGGTATCGGCATCCTGAGCAGTGTAAGGTTTTGTAGGTCAGGACCAGCGCTTTGAAATGGGCCCAGAAACTAATTGGTAGCCAGTGCAGTCAGGCCAGGATTGGTGCTATATGCTCAACTCGCCTTGCCTTGGTGAGCAACCTGGCAGTCAAATTTTGCACCAGTTGAAGTTCACGATTCTTCTTCAGAGGCAGCCCCGTGTATGATGCTTTGCAGTAATCTAACCCAGGAGATGGCGATGAGAGACTGTGTCTCCTTTGAGCTCTGCAGTCTGCAATATGTCGTTCGTTAGCTTTTAGTCTCTTTTTAGTAATCTAAGCTAGAGGTTACCAGATCATGGGCCACAAAAGTTAGGCTATCCCAGTCCAGACAGGGGCATAACCCGACCACCAGCCAAAGCTAACAGAAGGCACCCATGGCCACCATGGCCACCTGGCCTCAAGCAACAACAATGGGTCCAGATGAACCTGCTCCTTTAGTGGGAGTGTAACCCTCTCAAGAGCAGGCAGTCTCTCATCCATCTGGTCTAGGGAACAACCCACTAACAGTGCCTCTGTCTTATCTAGAATAAGCTTCAGTCTATTGGTTCTTCTCCACTCCATTGCTGAGGCAAGACAATGGTCCAGCACATCTGCTGCCACACCTGCAGGTGTATAGAGAAACAGAGATATGGCTGACTTTGTGGCAGTATGGTGCTATCATGTTGTCCTGCACAATCTCTGATTGGTTGTGATCACCTGGGGGGTGGGAATACTAACAGAGTGGCAGCGAAATATCTACAAAGCAGAAACAGTGGGGGTTGACAAAAGAGATTCAAATAACAGCCAAAAAATAAATTACTGTTCAGGTGGGAGCGTATTCCATAGCCATGACAGCCACGCTTCAACTTTGAAAATGTTTGTAGATAAAAATTTGGCACAACTCTAGTTCCATCCCAGTTATCCTCCCTAACAATTCATGATATTAGTCCTCTTAGATTTTTGCCAATTTGCAATATAATTTCTCCGTGTGGATAATGATGAAAAGATTAACCTTTCTGATATGTGAAGCATTCTAATTCTTCTTCCTCTTTTTTTTAGACCTGGGATGGCATATTTATATTGACATTTATACTGATTCGTTTTATGACATAGTGAAGGTGATGAACAGGCCTAGGCAAGAGGTCACCTTGTGTCAAGGCTGGTACCCAGTCTGTCAAACACACCGCATCTAAGTCTGCTAATGAGGAATTAACTAGACAGAAAGGGGGCATTTTACTGTTTTCATGCAATCCCAACCTGTTAAACAATGCTAATCAGGTGTTTATTAAGTAAAACCATTATGCCACACTTGCTGTAGCCTTTACCATATGTCAGAGAGGTTGTAAAATATTATTCATTAGATTTAAAGCTGATTAATAAGAGCCATTTAATAGGGGCGCTTTCTTCCTTTCGCCTCCAGCTCAGCATATGCATCAAGGTTAAACTAATATCTGGAGAAAGCCTGTGAAAAGTTATCACTTTTTAAAGAGTAGATCATCTTTAACAATTCATTTAAGATTTCCAACCTGCAGAATGTGCATCATTCATCTTCTTGTTAACTGATAAACGTATGAAGAAATAAATCAGCAACTACAAAAACAGCCAGAAAACAAGTGGGAGACGGAAACAATAAGCAAGTTATCACAAAAGATGCTGTATTAGCTGAATGAGGCACAACTTCACAACTATGAAATGTACAGGTATGCCCAGTGCTTAGCAACTGTTGATATTCACATAAAAATTGCCCATTTGTTAAAATGGTATAAAGTGTGACATGAGGGTGCAACTGCAAAAGGAACTATTTTGAGACAGACATCTAGGGTGAGGTGGAGAGGGGAGCAGGGAGGGTCTTGCCTACAAAGGGTTAGACCACAATAAATTTGTTATCCTTTAAGAGGCCACCAAAACTCTCCATGCAATCCTATGATGAATGAGGCACAACTAAGCCCACTGAAAGCAATGAATTTAGGTGTTATTAATTCCATCTAGGCTTGCTTGTTTTACTGCAAGAGACAGAGCTACCCTTGGGGAATTGACGTCCATTTACTTTTTCCAAGTTCTGCGTAAACATTCGTAGCATAGTTGGAATGTGCCCTGTAATTGAAGCATGATTTGTTTCTTGGGGAATGCTGCATTATTTAAACAGTACACCATCATTTAATAGATGGATGTTTGTGTAGCAAACAGCCTCAGTTCACAGGTGTCAGCAATTACTCATATCACAAAGGAGTCTTCAAGTGCCCCAGTTCTCCACCAGTTATACAGCCCACGGAAACATTCAGTTTCATTAAATTTCATACTCCTCCCTGTACATCTTGCTCCCAAATCAGTGACATTGTACCACAAATATTTGGAGGGTGTGTGGACTAGTCATTGAACTGCCATTTGCTGCTATGGTGACTGTGGGGTTGGTGGGGAGAGAACAACCTTCCTGTATGCTTCTCCTATAATTTACATTTTCTGAAAAGGCATCCTACGCTGTTGTTATCAATGCAGATGATACAAAAAATTGGAAAGACGCCAAGCACATCAAGTTCTTCTTCGAAATGATAACTTCCCATAGTCCATCCCTGATGACAGTGCCTTGAATATCTTTAACTTTCCCATCAGAACCACTTAGTGTTACGAGGCTTCGCCACTGTTTGAACATCGCTACTATTGTCAGAACCAGGCAAACAAATTTATGATGATGTTCCTGGGAATAAGGAACTAATGCAAAGGGGATTTCTCTGTAGTTCTTCATTAACATTTCATTCATTACAACAAGGGAGTTATAAGAGTTTCCTTTTAAGCAAATTAGGTCACAGGGAAAAAAATACACAGCATGGAAACACAATGTATTACTACATAGAACAAAAGAGGTGGTTAATAAATTATGATAATGGAATTAGTCTACTGCTGATGCTGAAAGGCACATTTAAATATTGTGAAATTTACTTAGCAAGAGGAAACCTCTTACATGTATTCATAAAATGTTTTTCTCTCCTTTGTGCTGCCGTTATTGTCGTTCTTCCCCGTGTTATTTCCCTCTGAGGGCGTGTGCAGCATCTACTTTAAGCATTTGCTTTGGTTTGTTGCAAAGCCAAAGGAGCTGTTTAAATAAGTGGAGGAAGCGGCAAAGAAACTATGAAAGAGAGAGGCAACTCAGAACAATTCAAGCAAATCAGGTTTGGAAATGAAGAGAGTTCAGGGAGATGGAAAGTGGAAATAACTTGCCTATTAAATGAGAAATCAATCATTCAATTATTTCTAAGCACTTTTTCCCAAGCAAGGACATAATGTGCTAGTTTACCAGGATGCTTTGGGTACAGTCCCTGTCTAAGTCCAAAGCAAAACTCCCATTAATTTTAATGACTATTACACCTGTAGTTACATCACAGCTGCTTAATTCGTCTGCTCTCATTCTGATTTTGTTAATGCTCCTAATTTGTGTAAGATTTTAGTATTGTCTCAACCATTTCCTGAAACCCAATTCCACATGTCCTCTGTGTGTGTGTGTGTGTGTGTGTGTGTGTGTGTGTGTCTTGTTGTTGTTTGTCACTGTCTTGAGCATTAGTTAGACGTTTTGGGAAATGAATTGATAGGAGGCTTTATGTTGGATCCAAATCAAAGCACCATGTCTACCTACACACAGCTCTAAACTGAAGAGGTCCTTATCCAAAGTACCAGTGTGTTCCGAACTTGTTTTATTTAATTGTTTATTATGGGCACACTCTTACTTGAAATCCAGAAACTGAAGACATGGAGGGGGGGGTGTAAAAAAAAAATACATTGTTTGCAATCTGTCAGTAAAATTTGCTGTTGCTTGACTCTAACCCTTGAATGTAAAGATGGTTATGTCCCATGGTCCCTGTGCAATGACAAAAAGCAGTGAGAAGAATTGAGTTCCCACCTCCGTAACAAAAACATCTGTAAAAGGGACCACATTTGTTAGGAATCTCATGGTATGAGATACATAGATGCCTGCTAGTAGTCTTGAAATGTTCCATAACATTAGAGAAAATGTTCTTTAGAATGGCCACTCAAAACAATCAAAAGCTTTATAAATTTCAGAAGAGAGTTGAGCAGGTGACGTTCCAATTTTTTAAAACCCCAAATCTGTGATGCACTATATTGAAAACTTTGGAGATATTGAACAAATATTGTTTCCCCATGAATAAAATATGTATTCTCTGATAGGATAGCGCCTGAAATAAGAACACTCTGTTTGCAGTTGTATTCCCACATACTTGGGAGTAAGTCCAAGACAAGCATAGGATTATAAGATAGGATCTAGAACTGACTTAGTTGGTCTTTAAGGTGCTACTGGAAGGAATTTTTTTTGTTTTGACTATGGCAGACCAACACGGCTACCTATCTGTAATAGGATTATGCAATTAGACATTTCAAAAGTGCAGTAGTGAAAACATTTTGCATGGGAGAAAGAGGTCTTCAAGTGTCAATGTGTATCAGATCTTTCCATTTGGTTTAGGTATAATGACAATTTGAGCCTCACTTTTAAAAAATCAGTTCAATAGCCCTACACAATATTTTTGAGACTGGGATGTCAGTCCATCAGATCCTGGTATTCTGTGGCTTTTAGGCATGTAATAACTCTAGCTGGATTCTAACATTGAGTTGTGATAATGCCTCTTATTTGCCAGAATGTAATGAAAGTGTACAGTACAGTGGTACCTCGGGTTCAGTACTTAATTCGTTCCGGAGGTCCGTACTTAACCTGAAACTGTTCTTAACCTGAAGCATCACTTTAGCTAATGGGGCCTCCTGCTGCTGCCATGCCGACGGAGCCCAATTTCTGTTCTTATCCTGAAGCAAAGTTCTTAACCTCAAGCACTATTTCTGGGTTAGTGGAGTGTGTAACCTGAAGCGTATGTAACCTGAAGCATATGTAACCTGAGGTACCACTGTATGTGTAGAAACTTGGCTAGAAAGTACCATGTTATACAAAGGTATAAATTGCATTCATTGCTCCACCTTCTTTTGAACTTGGTTCTGCCCATTGCGACTTACTCCGAGGTGAGTATAGAATTGCAGCCTAAAATTCTTTAATCAACATTATGTGACTACTCAAACATCTTAACTGATTTTTATGTAATTTGGATGAGCATGGTAAAGAGCTTCACCAACACTGCACTTCTCTGTGGTTGGCCAATGAATAGGTAGTCACCATGTGATCTGGAAAGCTCTTACAGGAAACTGACACTGAGAGCTATATTTGAATTAGACACTACATTTGGATTCAATCTTACATTACAATGGGTTACCTAATTGCTAACAGCCATATTGATTTTTTTTTTCCTAGATTGATCACCAACATTTTGTCCAAAATTAAAATTGAAAGCGAATTTCAAGGAAGCCAAAGGAGTTTTGCTTTGTTCTGCATATTCCTAGGATGCCATCAGATTTCAGCCAGACTGGAGATCAGAGTAAAACAGGGTTGCTTCTAAAATGAAACATGTGAAGAATCTTTGGGAAAGCCAAAATATTTTTGATAAGAATTTGAGTACAGAGGAAGAAGAGATTTATAAACCTCTGTCTTTAGCTCAGAAAGTATTCTCCATGTTCCCTTAAACATCACCATCATTTAATCTCCATAATCATCTCCATAGCTAATGATGAATATCTTCAACAAGATTCATTCTGCAAATTCTATTTGGTAGGGCTTTTATAGCTGTTGGTTAAATGTTTGACTGCCGGTCAAAGTTGGGATTTTCAATGGCATAAATATAAACATGTTTGTATGCTTAGTAGGAGGAATCATGGCTAAACTTATTTCAAGATGATAAACCCAAAGGGGGGGAGCATGAAAAATAGTTGCATGCCACCTTAATAAAGAAGGTAGAATGGTACTAGGTGCATGTGAATCGTAGAAAACTTAAAAGGAGATGTCAGAACTGAATCTTTATTTTCCTTACTAATTAATAAACATCACGCTGTGAATAACTAGTGATAATGTTCTAATAAGAAAAATCAATAAATTTGCACCTAGGGTCACAGTAATTGATGCCACAGAAGAGAAAAATGTATTTTCCATTGATCCTTTAGCAAACTTCTGACTAAAAAGGATAGGAAAGAAAGCCAATTACTGTGGTGTGCCTCTGAAAATGATAAGATTAAAAAAAAGCTAATTATGTGTTTTTGAATAACTACAATTTTTGATGAAAGTGAGTCGAACGAGGGCAGCCTATGTCTTCAGCACAGAGCTATTACTTTTGGCTAATTAAAATAGTTAACATTACCTTAAAATGTTCTTAAACCAAGGAACAAACAGCTTGGATTTTGCTGTCAAACTTTCACCACTCACACTGCCGTCCTAACCCCATTTCCTTGGGAGTAAAACCCATAGAATTCACTAGGACGTACTTCTGAGCAGACATGGTTCGGATTGTGCTGCAAGTCAGGTAAGTAGTCAATTCTTACTCAGCTAAGATAATTAAGCTGAAAATAAATGTCACTCCAAATGCTGCAGCCCACAGTCATGCTTTATGTAAAGGGCGGCAAACCTGTGGACCTCCAAATGTTGCTATTGAATTCATGCTTGAGATTGGTTATGCACTAGACAAAGAGCAATACTGACAAGAGAGAGATCGTAGTTGTTTGTACTAACACTATTGGCAGCTGTTTCACCTGAAATAGGATATTGTCTTTAGTGTATTTTGGATGGGGTTGTACTTACTCTAAAAGACCAGGCTGGCAGTCCTCTCTAGGTAGGCCTGTAGCCATGGTCTCACACAGAAACTTTCAACAGCTATGGCTGCAGACTGTTTTAGACAGAGATAAGTCAGTCACAGTTATTTATGCTGTCTCTCCCATTACATATAGGACAGGTGCCATCTTTACTGTCTTCCTGATACCTATTCCTCTTTCAACAAACCTTTTAAGTGGATATTTTTACACCAGTTTTTAGGACTGAAACCACATTCCTATATATTTTACTTTTGTAAAATTGCTTCAGGGGTTTTCATGGGAAGTGATTCACAAATTAAATTTGTGAAAGAAAAAACTGAGACGGTTTTATGTTTTACCCAGAGTAGACCTAATGAAATTAACTGAACTTTATTATTTTCAATGAATCTACTGAGAGTAAAACTTCATTCAGTGCCAACCTTGGACTACTCTGGTGCTGCCATTGATGATTGCTCAGAAACTTCAATTAGGATGAAATATGGTAGATAGAATGCTAATTGGTTAATGTTGTTAATCTTAAAATAACAGCTCTGGTTCCCTATCCATTTCTGAAACCATTAATGAATGGTTTGAGATAGGTACTTTACGACTACCTTCCAAATTAGCTGGCCTTGTTGTATTTCAGGACCACCTGAGGTGAGGCAGGTCATAACTCATGATAGGTGTTATTCCTACACATCTTCTCCAGACTGACCCTACGAAGAAGAGTTTGGATTTGATATCCCGCTTTATCACTACCTGAAGGAGTCTCAAAGCGGCTAACAATCTCCTTTCCCTTCCTCCCCCACAACAAGCACTCTGTGAGGTGAGTGGGGCTGAGAGACTTCAGAGAAGTGTGACTGGCCCAAGGTCACCCAGCAGCTGCATGTGGAGGAGCGGAGACGCGAACCCGGTTCCCCAGATTGTGAGTCTATCGCTCTTAACCACTACACCACACTGGCTCAATGGCTAACTAACCTCAATGGCTAACTAATTTCATTTCACTCTGATTGACTCCAATCAGCATAAAGGGTGAAAAGACTTCTCTAAAGACCTAATTTTTCGTGTTGATTGGGTGGCTCGAAGATACTGGCGGCATGGAAGAACTTGCTAGGACCCTGCTGCAGAAATAGTTATGGGTCTTTGATACTACCCCCAAACCAGGAGCACCACACCTCTGCTCCAGATGCTTTACCCCAGCTGTCATTCCAGAGCTGTGCTTTCTTTACATGCACAGTTCTCCCCAACTGGAAGCAGTAGCACTTCATTTATATATCTATACCTAATTATATGTCGTTCCAGAAAGACATCTACTTCTGCTTCATTGACTATGCAAAAGCCTTTGACTGTGTCGACCACAGCAAACTATGGCAAGTTCTTAAAGAAATGGGAGTGCCTGATCACCTCATCTGTCTCCTGAGAAATCTCTATGTGGGACAAGAAGCTACAGTTAGAACTGGATATGGAACAACTGGTTGGTTCAAAATTGGGGAAGGAATACAACAAGGCTGTATATTGTCTCCCTGCTTATTTAACTTATATGCAGAATTCATCATGCGAAAGGCTGGGCTGGATGAATCCCTAGCCGGAATTAAGATTGCCAGAAGAAATATCAACAACCTTGGATATGCAGATGACACAACCTTGATGGCAGAAAGTGAGGAGGAATTAAAGAACCTTTTAATGAGGGTGAAAGAGGAGAGCGCAAAATATGGTTTGAAGCTCAACATCAAAAAAAAGAAGATCATGGCCACTGGGCCCATCACCTCCTGGCAAATAGAAGGGGAAGAAATGGAGGCAGTGAGAGATTTTACTTTCTTGGGCTCCATGATCACTGCAGATGGTGACAGCAGCCACAAAATTAAAAGACGCCTGCTTCTTGGGAGAAAAGCAATGACAAACCTAGACAGCATCTTAAAAAGTAGAGACATCACCATGCCAACAAAGGTCCGTATAGTTAAAGCTATGGTTTTCCCAGTAGTGATGTATGGAAGTGAGAGCTGGACCATAAAGAAGCCTGATCACCGAAGAATTAATGCTTTTGAATTATGGTGCTGGAGGAGACTCTTGAGAGTCCCATGGACTGCAAGAAGATCAAACCTATCCATTCTTAAGGAAATCAGACCTGAGTGCTCACTGGAAGGTCAGATCGTGAAGCTGAGGCTCCAGTACTTTGGCCACCTCATGAGAAGAGAAGACTCCCTGGAAAAGACCCTGATGCTGGGAAAGATGGAGGGCACAAGGAGAAGGGGAAGACAGAGGACAAGATGGTTGGATAGTGTTCTTGAAGCTACCAGAATGAGTTTGACTAAACTGCGGGAGGCGGTGGAAGACAGGAGTGCCTGGCGTGCTCTGGTCCAGGGGGTCACGAAGAGTGGGACACGACTAAATGACTGAACAACAACAAATTATATGTCTGTGGATCACACCAAAATCCATGGAACTTAGTTCTGAGTAAATATTGTTAAGGTCAGACAAGAAGGCTGATTTTTGCATTAATGGTTTGAGTTGCTATTTATTGTTCATCAAAAAAGCTAGATGGTCAAGCCACTAAAAGATGCTGCTATTTTATTTGTATGCCTATATTTATCCACTGTATGTTGAGTAAACAAGCTGTAAGGTTTTATGAATTGCACTTTTCTTGTGGTTCAAGGGATATACAAAGCAATATTTTCTAATTTAATGGAGTAATCTGTGTTTTGAACCTTGAAGGATGACACTGTTTATTACCCAGGTTCTCCTTAGGTAATCTATACTATAGTCATTTGCAAATAAAAGAAGAAGAAGAAGAAGTGGGGATATAGACTGGCACTTGTAATCTATTTCAATATACTCTTTTATTTCTATGCTGTCAAGCTGCAAAATGGTTTCTTCTTCTGCCAGTGCTGAAGCATAATTTCTCCAACTTGTAGCATGGGATCCCTTATCCTCCTCTCTCCACAAAAGGTCTTGACTGTTTTGAAGAACTGGAGATGTTATTACAGTGGTACCTCGGGTTACAGACGCTTCAGGTTACAGATTCCGCTAACCCAGAAATAGTACCTTGGGTTAAGAACTTTGCTTCAGGATGAGAACAGAAATTGTGAAGCGGTGGCGTGGCGGCAGCAGGAGGCCCCATTAGCTAAAGTGGTGCTTCAGGTTAAGAACAGTTTCAGGTTAAGAACAGACCTCCAGAATGAATTAAGTTCTTAACCCAAGGTACCACTGTATTGTCATTTAGTTACTTAGGTCCTTTTGTTAAGAGTTCTTTATATTTTTGGCTGCCTGGTTTGTATTTACAGCCAGGTGCGGAAGTATGTATATACTTGAGCCCTTGCGGTCCAGGGATCTGACGTCAGTTCTTCTAAGCAGTCTAGAGGCCAGAGGCCAGGGCTGAGTGGCAGGGAGGGGTAGGACCACACACCTGGCTGGCTTTCCATCCGTGGCATCACTGTGTTTATGAAGAGGGGGCGGTAGTGAGGAGGTCAATGTACTCCTCTGCTGCACCTTGCAGATCTTGCTGCTGCCTCGCCCCAGCCAATATGTGCAACAATGCAGCTGACAAGAGGCCAACTGCACGGCAGTGCCCCTCCTTGTAGGCTACCCTTGCCAGAGGCCTAATTCATGTATGTTTGGGATCCCGTAATCTTATCAACAGTGCTGGTTCCCACTGCTCCTGGGAGGCTAATGTGCCTGGTGCTTGTCTCTCCCTCCTGCTGCCAGTCAGGCACAACAACCTCTTGGCTCTCCTGCCAATGTGTAGAAAATACAGTGGTGCCCCGCAAGACGAATGCCTCGCAAGACGGAAAACTCGCTAGACGAAAGAGTTTTCCGTTTTGGAGGTGCTTCGCAAAACGAATTTCCTATGGGCTTGCTTCGCAAGATGAAAATGTCTTGCGAGTTCCTGCGGGGTTTTTTTTCCTCCCCCCCCTTTTTCTAAGCCGCTAAGCCGCTAATAGCGCTAATCCGCTAAGCCGTCAATGGGCTTGCTTCGCAAGACGAAAAAACCGCTAGACGAAGAGAATCGCGGAACGGATTCTTTTCGTCTTGAGAGGCACCACTGTACCAGCATCAATATTGGGCAAATAAACTCTGTTTAGTTTAAACTAGAAAGTGAATGCTTCTGCAGTCACTTCTTTGCAGCTATACCAGAGGAGGGGAGAGGGAGCGCTCAAGCAAGCTTGTTCACATAATGCTAGATGTTTAACATTATGTCCAAATCAGGCCATTTTGCGTTATCACTGATTCACCATCTTGTAAACACTGAGATTGGCCTATGTACCAGCCCTGTATCTTAAGAACACTCATAAGGAACTAAGTCGCACTGAGCAGGGATTTAATTCTTCTTAAATTTTTGTTTCTCCTCAAAAAATGAGAGTATTATTTGTATACAGTGGTTTTTGGTCAGCTTTCCAGGTTCTTTGCAGGAAAGCAAAGGACCCTCAGTCAGAAGATCATTAATAGTGGACGAGATTGGAAGGTCCACCACTTTTTCTTAGTCCCTGAGACCATACTGCATTTCACTAAATTATGCTTACACAGTAGACTGAATCACCTGTAGTGTTGGTTATACAACATGTTTATATTATTGTACAGATCCTATGCTGTACCAGGCTGTGGTGGTCAGTCAATATAGATAACTGTGTTGCCATCCCAGATACTCCTGAAACAGGTGGCTGGCCTTGAGACTTCACCAAGGACTATTTCGAGGTAAATAACAGACTGCCAGCATATACCGGCATAGACTGATACATAGTTAACTCAGCGGGGGGCGGGGGGCGGGGAGAGATAGATAGATAGATAGATAGATAGATAGATAGATAGATAGATAGATGATAGATGATTGATAGATATAGATAGATAGATAGATAGATAGATAGATAGATAGATAGATGATAGAGATGATAGATGATAGATAGATAGATAGATAGATAGATAGATAGATAGATAGATAGATAGATGATAGATAGATGATAGATAGATGATAGATGATAGAGGTAGATAGATAGATGATATATAGATAGATAGATATAGATAGAGCAACAGAAGATGAAACATGACTGACTACTAAGAGATTCAGGTAGACTGAGCACAGAAGGAGGAAGTGCATAAAAACATACTAACTCCTCAATATCACAATGGTCTTCCATATATTTCCAATACACAGTTACTTTGAGTTTAGAATTTGAGAAACAACCACAGGTGCAACCAGTTGTACTTCTTTACTAGTCGACTACCTCAAGTCAAGGTTCTTCAGAGTACTTCTAAGCATCTTTTTGTAGGTGGCGATGATAAGCAGTTCCTGACTTATCCAGAGTTGCTGGATTCTTATGTGTATGTGCATCAATAATATTCTCCCTGGAATATTTTTTATGGACATCGAGTAAGAGAGTAGGCAAAATGAATTTTCTGTTTCAAAATCTTCAGTGTTGTCACAATTGTGGATGCTAGTGTACATAGCTATGTTTTAGAGACATATATAACATAATTTAGTATCAAACAAAACTAGAATGTACAATAAATCATTGTACAAAGGATAAACTTGGGGACAACTGTAATGAGAATTGGTAATTACAACAAGATGAGCTGTGGGGTTGCATTTCTCTATCTTAAATTCTTGACATTCCTGTCTCAAATCATCATGTCAAGTTCAGCACCGTCACATTGGCTTAGAACATGAGACAGCAAACATGACACAAAATGTCACAATAACCAAAATGATCTGTCAGCAAGTGGGGGGGGGGAAGGAGTAGAGTAACCTCTTCCCTTCCACATTAGTACATTCATTATCAGAAGAACTGTTTGACCCAATTTTTTCCCCATTTCCTATTTGTTTTAAATTGAGTGGTAGGCTGCCTGCTCCTCCCATAACTACCCTGCTTAAAAGTAAAAGAAAAAAAAGATGAGCAACCACAATACCTTTACCAATCCATCAGGCCAAGGGGCCATAAAATGCAACTTTCTGTTTCTGATGGAAGCCTACCAGATGCTTCTCAAAATCATAGTCCTTATAATTTGTCACCAGAGTAGTCGTTATTCAGAGGAATACTGCCTGCACAAGGATGTTCCATTTTGCTATCACAGTTCACTGTTGATATTGTTATTGGGCAGTAGTCAACGATGTTTTACTCAGAGTAGATAGTAATGAAAATGCTGAAGTTAGGTCCATAATTTTAATGGTTCTACTTTGAGTAAAACTTCATTGAACTCTATGATGATGATGGCAATTTTAAAAAATCTGACCTGCCCTTTACCATAAGGTCCCAAGGCAGGTTACAAGATCATGAAAACCCCATATTAAAATCAGTAAAAACAATTTAAAATCAGAAGAACAGGGTGGGTCCTAAATATGTATCTATTCCCAGTGCTTTTTTCTAAAAAAATATTTAGGGGTATTCTCATTTTTCTACTCACATTGAAATACTGCCCCTCAATGAGACCAAACTTAGATTCACAAAATGTTTAGGGGTATGCGTACCCCTGCGCCACCCCAGAAAAAAACACTCTCTATTCCTATCTATATCAGGTGTCAAAGGCCAGGGTAAAGTGATGTGTCTTCCTCTCTTATTTTCCACAGCTGGTGTAGCACCCATTTTGATAGTACTGCCATCCAAATTATGATGGAAGAAGAAGAGGAGTTTGGATTTGATATCCCACTTTATCACTACCCTAAGGAGTCTCAAAGTAGCTAACAATCTCCTTTCCCTTCCTCCTCCACAACAACCACTCTGTGAGGTGAGTGAGGCTGAGAGACTTCAGAGAAGTGTGACTAGCCCAAGATCACCCAGCAGCTGCATGGGGAGGAGCGGGGATGCGAACCCGGTTCACCAGATTACGAGTCCACCACTCTTAACCACTACACCACGCTGGCAGAAGGCTCCTGTTGGTCCCTGATTCAGACACTGGCAACCCTAACCATTTAACATTAACAATTCCATAGAATCGAGTGCTTTCAAGACCATTCATCATGGAATCTATGGAGTCCAGTTTATATTTTTTAAAAAAATCACATGGAAAGACCCTAATAGAGCAAACAGAATATGACTGAAACAGCCCAATGCACAGCCAAATCCAGCATCTTGGGTTTGAGCCAATTACGTTCCGCTGAGGTCAATGAAACTAAATCAACTCAGAGCTGAGTATTTTAGCGTTGCTGGCTTGTGAAGTGGTCTGCCTACATCATAAACCAGCCTCTCTCTCTTTTTTTTTAAAAAAGTATTCATTAGAGGTGGCTGAAGCTCAGGCATAGCATCTGTTTATCCAAAGCCTCGCAACTGTATCCAATTTGTAGATGGGAAGTTAAGTAACCTGGCCAGGCTAACAATGCGAATCTCTCTGTTCGCATTAAAATGCTGGACATTGCTTGTCCCTTTGCCGCTAGTCCTCTTCTCTGTTTTGAATAATGACAACAATAATATTAAAAAGAAGCATGCTGTAAAATAAACCAGAACACTCTCTGTAAAGACAAATGAAAGAGCCAGATGCTTGATGCAAAATGTAAAACTTGTCAGAAAGAGCAATCGAAAAGTGTGTGTACATATATGTGTGGCTGCAGTTAATCTATTTATATGAGAGGGTGCACAGCCTCTTATATAAATTATAAAAGGTGATACAGTGGACTAAAGCTGCTTTCAATTTGCAGAGACCACTGGCATGTCAGCTGGGAGTCTCTCCCCCTGTTTTTCATTATTAGACGAACCAATTAAATCACTCACAGACAGTGCAGAGTACTCTGAACACACAATTTCTGGCTAAAATTCTTATCTGCCTTGATCTTGCCCTAACTCAGCAGAGTGGCTTCACTTTAAAAAAAGAAGGGGGAAAAAAGAAGAGTTTTGCACGGTAAACTGGCACGTTGAAATGCTTGACATGAGAATTCTCAAACGGTCTTAACTAGATTTTGGCATTTAATAAGCCGTAAACTGCAGAAGCTATTTGCAGATGAAGTCTCATTTTTGTCCATCAGCAGGGGGCTGGGAGCATAATTAATTGAGTGAAAGTTAAAAGACGGACAGCATGGTTACATTTATGCAAATACCGCAGTAGCACATCTAACAGAAGAGGAAAAATAGCTTGTAACTGATTGGTTTGGGTTTGGCCCAAAATCCACAGGGCCCATTTAACCATAGCAGATTGTGCATGCAACAATTAAGTTCTATAGCGTGTGTTCTTTTTCTATTTTTTACTCATTGTTATTAAAACATTTTTGCCTGCAAGATAAGAAATACCAAGAAAAAAAGTGCATTCTCCAAGCAGTCAAATGTTTAAGTCCAATGAGACAATTCTATTTCTGTTTGGGGTTGTTGTTTTTTAAAGTTTCCTTACTGATTATGAATGTTAAAATAAGCTAGCAAAACAAAAAATAGATGATGCCTGTGCCTTCGACCATATGCTGGTCTCTGCTGTTTGTTTCTTTTATTCATATCCCAGGCATATGCATCCTGGTACACCAAAAGGTTCTGTTTAATTAGTTAGCTAAAACTAGAGATCAGGACAGATGCTGGAGGTATTAACCTGGGCCCTGCTCAGAGTGATCAGAAGATGTGCTTCTCCTTTATAGATTTAAAGTCTCACTGTTGCCACAAGTACCTCAGTGTGACCTGTAAGAGAGCAGGAAAAGCTGCAAGAAAGTTATGATGTGAAAATACATACCTATATTCTATACTTGTGCATATTTCATTTCCTTGGCTATCACCATCACAGGGATCTTGACTGCAGATTTGGTTTCCTTCCCTGCATTTTTCATTTGCCCATCCACAGTATTAAAAACATACTGTTTAGATCTCTTTTCCATTCAGGGTCCAACAACACCCCATATTGTACATGAGAAACAGTGCTATGTTTTTTTAGCAGCAGGAGTAGGAGCTATAGGCCCTATCTGCATTATGTATTGAAAGCAATATCATACCACTTTAAACAGCCACGCCTTCTCACAAATTTGATTGATTGATTGATTGATTGATTGATTGATAGACAACTGTGGAAATGGTAGCTCTGTGAGGGGAAAACAACTCTTAGTAGCTTTAACAAGCTACAGTCCCCATGTTATTCTGGAAGGAGCTGGGATTTTTTTAAAGTGGAATGATACTGCTTTAAATATAGTGCCATAGCAATAATGATTAGGTTAGCTCCATCAGTGTAAATGGTGCTTAAGAGAGTAACACAGACAGATCCCTTTCCCAAGGGCAGAAAATGCAATCTAGATTTCAGTAGTGGGGGAGATACGAAAGAGATGCAAATGCATAATGACCGCTCCCCACTTAAAAAACGGGGGGCGCCCTTTGCGTGGACGCGCGCAGCCCTGGATCTGGAGTGGCCCCATCAACATAGGCTTTGCCTTCCCTCAGGTGGGATACCTGGAGGTCCCCGCCTACCCCAGTGAGTTGTCCAATCCCACCTGGGGGAAGTGTTGCCAGGGAAACCAGGCCAGGTAGGGGGAGGGATTACCTGCCCACACAATAGAGGGTGGATCTTAATTGGTAATCCTCACTTGGCTCCAGAGCTTCTCCCACCCTACCCACCCTCAGTTAATGTCTTCTTTTGCAGGTTAACTTTTCTTCATAGGTTTTGCAGGTTAACCTGTCTCCACAGGTATGCGGGCGCTGCTATGATAAGGTCGCTGTTAAAGGGCCGGAAAGGAATTTCCCTGCATTGGCAGGTTTCGCCTTTCCCGTGGCAAAACGTCACAACTTTGGCGGTATCAGGCCTTGGGCAGAATCCTTTAGTCCATCTTCCTCTTTGCGGCGGTGATACCAGGGTTCCCCGTTAAAGGGGTTTTTGAAGGGAGGCTTTGGCCGTACGCCGAAAGGTCGTCATTGCTCTCCCCTGCGGCGGCGTAACGGGGGCGGCTATCTCTGCTTGAACATATGTTCTCCAGAGCCGGCCCATCCCCCCCCACACACACTGGATAACCCTGATGCTCCCTAGGTCCCCGGCTGGGGACTAGGGAGGGAGAATGCCCAATGCCTGAGCCAAGGTCTACCCACATTTGAAATTTAATAAAGTTGTGGCCAATTTAATCCCATAGCATGTTGTCTAGAGTCGTTATTCCACATGACGGGGGGGACCACTCGGGATCTGGGGACTCCGCCTGTCCACGCAATAAAACAAAAACAAAACAATAACCCTCACTCCCACAAACACATTCAAAAGGCCATAGAATACAGTCATATCAATTGCTTTTGAAATGCAAACCAAACCAAGTAAATATTGTTCAGCTGCCTGTTAAGCCCTGGCTTTTAAACTTCTGCTAGAAACATTAGTGGAATTTCTGGAGGTCGTGGTTTTGTTAAGTTTGCAACTCTTTGATTTGGCAAGCTCAGGAAGCAGCAGTGTGGCATGCATATAAAAAGGAAGCTCCAGCCAAGGTGCTTGCCAAAACAGCTCTATCAAGGTGGATTATGTAAAACTATATGCAGAGTGTCATAATAAGCGGTGTTAAAATGTTACCCTTCTGTGGATTGTTTAGGTTCTTTTGTACAGAACACAGTTTCTTAGTAGAAGAGTGTATGTTGTGAAGGAAGTACTAAATACTTTATTACGGCACATAAAAAGAAAGAATTTAAATCTTGATAGAAAAACTATTTTTAGACAATGTATCCCCCATACATGCATGCGCACACACATAAAAATAGAGCAAACAGCAAATTAGCAGGGGGGGGGGAATTGTTATGCAAAGTCTCAGGTATGGTTCTAGATGCAGGAACTTTGCACGCATTGCTGCATACTTTGCAACTCTACCTCTCTTTTAAGTAAACCCTACGTGCCTGTAGACTGTCTCACCAGAGTGGTGCATGTTCTGGTTATCTCCCGCTTGGACTACTGCAATGCGCTCTACGTGGGGCTACCTTTGAAGGTGACCCGGAAACCACAATTAATCCAGAATGCAGCAGCTAGACTGGTGACTGAGAGTGGCCACCAAGACCATATAACACCAATCCTGAAAGACCTACATTGGCTCCCAGTACGTTTATGAGCACAATTCAAAGTGTAGGTGCTGACTTTTAAAGCCCTAAACCACCTTGGCCCAGTATACCTGAAGGAGCATCTCCACCCTCATCGTTCAGCCCGGACACTAAGGTCCAGCTCCAAGGGCCTTCTGGCAGTTACCTCACTGTGAGAAGTGAGGTTATAGGGAACCAGGCAGAGGGCCCTCTCAGTAGTGGTGCCCACCCTGTGGAACGCCCTCCCATCAGATGTCAAAGAAATAAACAACTATCTGACTTTTAAAAGGCATCTGAAGGGAGTTCTGTTTAGGGAAGTTTTTAATGTTTAATGTTTGATGTTTTATTGCTTTATCATTATTATTGATAATATTCTGCTGGGAGCCGCCCTGAGTGGTGGAGTATAAATTGTTGTTGTTGTTGTTGTTGTTGTGTTGTTGTTGTTGTTGTTATCATTATTATAAGTCATGATGATAGAAGGGACTCAGTTAACTCCATACCCATGCATTCACCTGTTGTTTAGTCGTTTAGTCGTGTCCGACTCTTCGTGACCCCATGGACCAGAGCACGCCAGGCACTCCTGTCTTCCACTGCCTCCCGCAGTTTGGTCAAACTCATGCTGGTAGCTTCGAGAACACTGTCCAGCCATCTTGTCCTCTGTCATCCCCTTCTCCTTGTGCCCTCCATCTTTCCCAACATCAGGGTCTTTTCCAGGGAGTCTTCTTTTCTCATGAGGTGGCCAAAGTATTGGAGCCTCAGCTTCAGGATCTGTCCTTCCAGTGAGCACTCAGGGCTGATTTCCTTCAGAATGGATAGGTTTGATCTTCTTGCAGTCCATGGGACTCTCAAGAGTCTCCTCCAGCACCATAATTCAAAAATGCATTCACCTGCACATGTGTAAATATCTGAAGCCAAGACTCACAACCACAGCGTGTACTCTTGTAGGCTGCTACTAGCAGCTTCCATCCACATGCCAGGCTTGAACAAGAACCAGTCTCTCCATGACTAGCCTTGCTTGCCTTCACTTGCGGCAGGTCTTGGAGTTTACATTTCCACAGCAACTGTGGTGATGTGCTTTTAAATGTATATGCCCAATATCTGAAACACGTGCTGGCAACAGCGCAAGGAGCGGAGGAAGACTTAGGGACCCAAAGAGGTTTGTGGTCAGATTGTCCAATGTCCTTCAATTTCCTTAACATAAGCTATTTGGGGAGGGGGTTTGAATTGAGGCCATGGTGCTCAGGATGCATTAAGCCTCTAGCCTAACTGGAAATGGTTCTCTGAGGTCTCAGGAAGAGGTTGTTCACATCACCGGATACTTTTCACCGGCAATGCCATGAACTAAAACTGGGACATTCTGCCTGCCTAGCTTGTGTTCTGCCACTCAGCTAAAAAAGGGGTGGGGAAAGTAAAACACCATGGTGACCTTGATCCAGCCCTCCTCCTACAACTGCATTTGAGCAAAGATAAAGGCATCAGGAGATCTAATCATAAGTCTTGAGAGCTAATGCAGTGAAATGGTCAACCTGTTCAAATTCCAGCTCAGCTGTGACGTTCATTGTCTTTTAACCTTACCTGCCTCACAGAGTTGATGGGCCTAGTGGAAAGGAGTATGGAGAAAACCATGCACACCATGAGCTCCTAAGCTCCTTGGAGGAAGGGCAAAATATAAATATCACATATACATATACATACACATGTAAGCTTTACATTTAACTTGGTTCTAAAAGGCGACACCATGGAAACCCTGACCTATCCTGATGCATCGCTGAGCAATTCATGGAGATAGGAGAGGAAAGGTGCAGCCCAGGTGCAGAAGTGGAGAGCCAAAGCACAAGAAGCAAAAAATAGTAAATTTACCTACTCTAAAAGTCCCTGGGTGCTAAGAGCACCCCTCTCCCCTTAAGTCACCAGCATTTTAAATGCAGCCTTAACTTTCCATAAATACTGTATTTAAACTGAAATTTAATTACTGTAGTTTATCAGAAGCTATGTGAAGGGTGAATAAAAGGAAAATCTCACACCAGGGAAGCATGATGCACAGCTTGCAGTGAACATGGCAAGCTCCCATGTTTCCAGTCAAATGAGCCAGCCACAGGTGTAGCTAGGAAGAGCAGGTGAACAAAATCAAATGCTATTATGATGGGGAATAAACACCATGCCTTTGCCCATAATGTATTCATCTCCTGGCACATTACAGCATCTGTTGCACAGGAAAAAAAACTGGGCAGTGTTGCTTTTTCTGTTCATTTTAGAGAAAAGCAGTTGGCTTCAGTTGGGCAGCCCAATGGCACCATTTTTGGAAGCCCTGGGTGGCCTTTTAAAACAATGTGCTCATGTCAAGTGAATGCAGCAGCATAGGAGAGGAGTCACTTCCTGGAGCCACCTGGAGCTAAAGGCAACTTCATTTCCTCGGCTAGCATCTGCTCCCTGTTTGTGGTCTGACGTTTACAATGCAATCTTATGCATGTCTGCTGAGAAGCAAGTCCCATTGAGTTCAGTGGGTGGTATTCTAATTGTGCATAGGTTTGCCGCCTTGGTCAAGTCAGATCAGTGGGGAAGGAGTGTGGTGGCATGACTGGCATCAAAGTGTTCCCCAATGGGTGTTTGTAGGCTACATCAAGCTTCTGGAGCTTTCTCCACCCCAGTGTCATTTACTATTAATTAAGGCCTCCAAGATTTCAAAAATAAGGTTAGGGACAATCCTGTGCACTTTTTATTCCTCATGCCAACATCCATTATGGGACGTTGGTGGCGCTGTGGGTTAAACCACAGAGCCTAGGACTTGCCGATCAGAAGGTCGGTAGTTCGAATCCCCACAACGGAGTGAGCTCCCATTGCTCAGTCCCTGCTCCTGCCAACCTAGCAGTTCGAAAGCACACCAGTGCAAGTAGATAAATAGATACCGCTCCGGCGAGAAGGTAAACGGCATTTCTGTGTGCTGCTCTGGTTTGCAGAAGCGGCTTAGTCATGCTGGCCACATGACCCGGAAGCTGTACGCCGGCTCCCTCAGCCAGTAGAGCGAGATGAGCACCACAACCCCAGAGTCGGCCACGACTGGACCTAATGGTCAGGGGTCCCTTTAACTTTACCATCCATTATCTTGGTGCCCTTCTCCCACTGAAACGCAACCTGCTGAAAGCTCTCCTTGGCCTGCTGTAGGTCACATTCATTGACTCTCAAACTCCTCCCTAGCTGTGGCTTCTGAAGCGACATCTTTTAATCAACTGATTCTAACAGTTTTCTTATTAGTTTAGGACAGCTTAACTGCTCGATCAAGCTTTGTTTTGCAATGGATATGATTGTACTTGTGAAAAAACCGCAGCTCAAAAACATACCCCATTTACTCTCTGGATAAACAGTTTTGGGGGGGTTGGAGGAAGGGAAGCTCCTGGACTTCAATGCACATACACACACTAAACATTTTTTTCAAAAAGCAAAGCTGAGAGGAAACAGGGACAGCATTTTACCAGGGATAAACAGGAGCTGCTTTCACGAAATAAGGACAATTCGTCTGTGATTGGTTACTCCCTCCGCCCCCAAATATGGCCACAGTTCTCATGATCTGTGTGGGATGAAGCAGAAATGCCTCTTTGCTTGCTGGCCTCTTGGCCATTCACTTGTGTGCTGTTGATGATTTATAAGATTTCTCACCTGTCCTTCATCGTGAGGTCCCAGGGCAGGTTTGAGGTTGACTCTGTGGCCAGAATACCTCAGTCAGTTTGGGACACAGAGCAGCAGTGCTTACTCTTCCTAAATGCACAGCGGTTGGTTCATTTAGTTGGAAACGCGGGAGAAGTGCCATCTTTACTTGCAAGCTGTGTGCCTTGGCTCCCTGAAGTGAGTATTTCATCTTTCAGATATGTAAGCAGAGTTGTATATGTATTTATTTATATTTATCCACCAATGTGAATGCTGCCAGGCCATTTTAGATGCTCTGGTGTATAGCATCTTAAATATTTCCTCTCTCTCTCTCTCATATGCTTCTGTTTATTTCCCCAACAGAATGAAATGACTTGTATGCTTTTTTTGTAAATACGACTGTCCATGTATTTAAGCATACGATACAATCTGTGCAAGATAATTTTGAACAGAAGGTACTGCACATTTGCAATATGCCACACTAATGCAGGCACCTTCCATTTTCATTCCCTTCATTTTATTTGTGTGTTTGGGGGGTTTAAAAGGGAAGGAAGAAAGGAAGGACTTGGATAATATGGAGATACATTTGAGCTGGACAAGAAGATTTGGGTCAGGAGGGAGGTTTTAAGTATGTTTTCCCCAAATCTTTGCCATTTTCTGATATCTCTTTTGTAGTGAAAGTAACAACAACACCACAAACTGGGGCAGTTTGTTCATATGACTACACAATTCCCCCTTGATGTGTCCCTGATTAAAAAAAACAACCCACCCCCTCATAAGCTGCTATTTGCATGGAAGTGCCGGTTCCCTCAGGGGCTCACCTGGAGGGGCCCCTGGTCTTTGTGGGGCTGGTCTTCCCCCGCCCCAACTTTGGTATGGTGGGAGGAGGTGCTTCAGCCCCATCTTGCCACAACAACTGCTGAGGACATGCCTGCATGGCCCGATGGCCCATTATGGAGGTGTGAAGTGGCAGAACTTGGGAGCAGATCTGAGGGAGAACTTCTTCCCTCTGCTGCGTTCTCTGGGGTTTCTGCAGCAGTCGGTGCTGGATTTCCTACCCTCCCTTCTTCACTTTTTGTTTACTGGCTGCCTGGTGGTGAGGAGGCATGCCCTTGCTGGACCTTGCTCTTTAGCGCTCAATTGGAGCAAACATCCATTCAGGTTTTCTGCAGATTACCGTTTGTTCCTATTCGACTTTAAAGAGGAGGTTTTTGCAGGGGGCAGAAAAGGGGGTAATTGGACATGGAGCTGTAAAGCACAGACTATGCCTGGGGAAAGCAGAGGAAAAGTAAGTGAGGGTAAGCCCTAAGTTAGAGCCAGCAATTCCAATGGGTCTACTCTGAGTAAAGCATTTCATGGAAAGGAGGGGAAAAACACTACCCAGGACTACCTTGCAATGATACGTAACCCCAAAATTGCACCCACTGAAATTCTATTTTTTTTATATAGAATATTTATTAAAGTTTTCAAGAAATAATACAATGTAAAAGAAAAAAGAAAAAATAACAAAAATACAAAAATACAAAAACAATTAAAAGAAAAACACATAAAATTTCCATTACTTATTTTCTTTTAACTTATTTTCCAGACCTCCTCATACCTCCCTTTCTTGTATTCCAATTCAAATTGTTAGTTCAGCAAATTCTCCCCATTAGTTTTTACTTATTTCTAAACCTTATTTTTCATATCTCTTAAGCATTACAGCTGGAAACCACTTAATTTCTGTCCAACATCATTCTAACATTCATTAATTTTACAATATTTCTGTAAATAGTCTTTAAATTTCTTCCAATCTTCTTCCGCCGACTCTTTTCCCTGGTCTCGGATTCTGCTGGTCATTTCTGCCAGTCCCATATAGTCCATCATCTTCATCTGCCACTCTTCCCGGGTGGGTAGATCTTGAGTCTTCCAATATTTTGCGATAAGTATTCTTGCTGCTGTTGTCGCGTACATAAAAAAAGTTCTGTCCTTCTTTGGCACCAATTGGCCAACCATGCCCAGGAGAAAGGCCTCTGGTTTCTTCAGGAAGGTATATTTAAATACCTTTTTCATTTCATTATAGATCATCTCCCAGAACGTCTTAATCCTTGGGCATGTCCACCAAAGGTGAAAGAATGTACCTTCAGTCTCTTTACATTTCCAACATTTATTATCGGGCAAATGATAGATTTTTGCAAGCTTGACTGGTGTCATGTACCACCTGTATATCATTTTCATGCTTTAGTTGAGATTCCTCCATGGCAGGGCTTTAGACTAGATGACCCTCTACAATTCTATGATTTTACTACAGTGGTACCTTGGGTTAAGTACTTAATTCGTTCCAGAGGTCTGTTTTTAATCTGAAACTGTTATTAACCTGAAGCGCCACTTTAGCTAATGGGGCCTCCTGCCGCCGCCACGCCACCGCTACACGATTTCTGTTCTCATCCTGAAGCAAAGTTCTTAACCCGAGGTACTATTTCTGGGTTAGTGGAGTCTGTAACCTGAAGCATCTGTAGCCACTGTACCACTGTATTAGTTTTCCTCCCCTCTTTTCGCCCTGCTGGTTGATGCTTTCCTGGTTTTGTGGTTCATTTCCTGCTCTTGCTTTGAGCCAGTGGTGGAGCCTATCAGAAGCTAAAATTTGTTGGGTTTGGGAAACCCATTTCTGCTTATCTTACAGAACATGGATTTATCCCCCAGCTCATGGACCACCTTAGACAAGTGAGTGGGACCACCACTCAGTCAAATTTCAAAGGAACTTTGTAACCTCATTCTTGAAATCTTTTTTGAAGATGCGCTTCCAAGGAGCGCACTGGGAGTGTGTCTTCCCCAAAACTCTCTGTAGCTGCGGATTAGCTGGTTGTTGGTTGAAGGTTCTGCAGTGGGAGAAATGCTTCTTTAAAAGGAGTACTTTCCCCTCTGCTGAGAAGCAGCTGCAAGAGGCGTTTTGGATACAAACTGCTTTCCTAGAAATAATCTTTCTCAAATACTCCAATTTTAACAGAGCATGTATTTTTCCCTCTCCTCTCCATGGAAAGCAGCTTGTATTTAAAGCACTGGAAGAAGGCCTTTGAATCTAAGTTGTTTCCTGCAATCCCCCCAGCATGAGTTTTTATTTGCACTGGCGGCCAGAAAATTAAGAGCTAAATTTGAGGCTCAGCTCTCACTGTTCTCCTCTCTTGATACGGCTTATAGCTAACCAAATAAAATTATTACCTGCCTACCACCAGTTCCAAAGGGGAGCTCCCTAGCGCAGCTGATCCCAGCTTGTTGCCAGCATCCCAGTTGAGCAGGGCTCTCTTCAAGCACCAAAAAACCAAGTTTGCACTGCGCTTTGAAGCCCCGGCAATCAGTTGGTATTCAGAGACTTAAAGCCAGTGCTGATCCTCTTACAAACAGTGCCTGCAACCCCCATTTTGGCCCAGTCACGGCTGTAGCTACCCCACACCGCCTGTCATATATGGGCATGGTGGGTGTGGCTTGGCCAAAGTGGCCTGGCAGGCCAAATGAATAGACATTGGTGGGCCTAATCAGGCATGTGGGCTGGATGGTCCCCACTCCGACGTATAGGATTGTGCTGTTAAATCTTGAGATCCCCTGAAGAGTATAATGGCTCTGAAGCCAATGTGTTCCATGCTTCCTTTTCCAATGCAAGGGCTCTTTCTGTCAGGTGAAATGCTAGTAGATTTCAGAAAAGGAAAGGGGGAAAAAAAGCCTAGGCTGACCTTTATCATGTGCAGCTTGTACGGCAGATTTGGCAAGCCAGCAAACATCATTTTTGGTTTTATGGCAGTGGTGTCTTAAATAGTAAGAGATTTGGAGGAAATGGGGTGGGGAGGAAAAGGAGAGAGGGAGAGAAGGAACAACTGACCCCTGCTCAGCATTTACTTAAGCAGAATTGGCATTAATAGAGTATTCTGTCAAAAATTCAAGTTCAGGAAAATGGATTGCTTTGTCCGTAGCAGCCGCTATCTTAGCAGATTGCACTGTCACCGCTTCATGCAGAGAGCATTGCAACACCATTAGTGGACATAAATAATGCACAAGCTCTTATGTGGTACTCAGCTAAGTGCATGGAAACCTTGGGCTCCCGTTGTCAGAAATTCAATGGATTAGTACCTAGATTTATTTTAAGTCTGTAAAGCACTTTGTTCTTGACAGCGTTCAAAGTAGAAAGAGTGCTATCCTGAATGTGCATCTTAATACTGTCACTCCTGTCTTGTAAGAGCAGATGATATATAGCCTGCAATACAGCTTTTTAATATTTAAAACTTTTCACTCGGCAGATGCAAATGTATAGATATTAATAGAGATCTACAGCTGCTTTATTGATCTGGAAATGCAAGGGGGGGAGGGGAGCCTGTAAGGTAGGATCTGTTAAAAGAACTGTAGCATTTACAGATTTCTCAAATATATAATGTTATGCAAATTGCAACCATAATGATTTATTCTCTTTCGATGTGCCCTGATGACAGAATCATCTGAAATATCACATGCAAATCTCCACCACTGCACAAATGACACCGGCTTCAGTTCTAAGTGTTGCATTGGTATAATGCCCTTGTATCTTTGCATTTATGCCTTGGTGTATCCATAAGGCTGTGTCTGGCTGACAGCATTACAAAATATATAGCTGATCCAAAGCCCTCAAGGTCCCCAGTACACGGGCACATTTCTTGTGCAAGCCCAGGTTCTCCATTCATTTCCCTCCTGATTCATGTCCTCTCTAGCAACTCCTTCACGGTGAACACTTCTTTTCTTTCAAATCTGAGCTCAAAACCCACCTTTTCTGTGAAATCCCCAACAAGAAACAAAGAAGACATGTAGATGCATTTGTCAGTGTTCATCCCTTTCTACCTGTTCCTTTGCCTCTGTTATCCTTTCCTTCTGTTACCTTTGGCTGGGTCTAGACATATCAAAGAAGCGTTTCAGTTTAAAGCATTGCAAATTTAAACAGGGAAAACAGGTCAAGAAAAACGGGACTACACATCGCCATCTGGTGGCACAATGTTACATCACATATACAACACATGTAAATCGCTTTTCTTTATCTATCTATCTGAGTCCTTTGTTTACCCTGTCTCCACTCTCAAACCTACCTCTTACAAACCACAGATGAGAAAGTAAATCTGTGGCTGGGCTGTACCACTTCAGGCCATAGGTGGGGTCTCACGTGACTGACTGCTGCCTCGTAGAAAAGCAAAATCCCACCCCATCACTTATGGGGGGCATGCTACTTTCATAGTGGGTGTTTTAATTTTATATGGTGTGCATAGTTTTTTGTGCGTGTTTGTATGAAGGAATCTTCCACCACATCCATACCATAGCACATCGATAGGACTTTTACAGTCACGGCTTCTCCAAAAGAACCCTGGGAACTGTAGTTTTCCCTTCACAGTGCTACAATTCACAGCACCCCTAACAAACTAGGTTCCCAAGGTTCTTTGTGGAGGAGAGCTTTAAATGTATGGTGTGACCCGTTAACTGACAATTTACAGTCTTGGCAAGTCTACCACATCTCCAGAGCACTATTCCACACCCTCTGACATTTCTCTGATGAAAATAGGGACGTCCCATTCCATAATGATATTTTTACTATTATTCCCCACACATCTTTCTGGGTTTCCCCAGCCACTATGGGCAGCTTGGCAACATATATAAAAACATAATAAAACAATAAACATTTAAGAAATCTTCCCTGTACAGGATTACCTTCAGACGGCTCGGGAGTTGGATAACTCCTTACCCTCCAACATTTCTCCAGTGAAAACAGGGACATTCTAAGAAAAAGTGGGACATTCTGGGATCAAATCAGAAACTGGGGCAGCTTCTTTAAACCAGGGAAGTCCATGGAAAATAGGGACACTTGGAAGGTCTGCTGTTCAGGCACACATATGCACCATTGATTACTACCCGGCTGAAGCCTGCGGTACTCATAATAATAATAATAATAATAATAATAATAATAATTTATTTATTTATACCCTACCCATCTGGCTGGGTTTCCCCAGCCACTCTGGGTGGCTTCCAACTGAATATTAAAAACAATACAGCATATGAAGGAATCCGGAAGAATTTTCACCACTGGAGGCTGCTCACTTCAGACTGCCAGACTCCAACACATGGAAAGGAGTGACCAGGTAAGGTAAAGGTAAGGTAAATTACTGGATGACCCCTGGATGGCTAAGTCCAGTCAAAGGACTTACTCTGGGGTTGCGGCACTCATCTTGCTTTCAGGCCGAGGGAGACGGTGTTTGTCCACAGAGAGCTTTCCGGGTCATGTGGCCAGCAGGACCAAACCGCTTCTGGCGCAATGGAACCAGGATAGGACAGAAGGCGTGTGTCCAGTGACCACAGCCTTGTTCTCCTCCTCCATGTAATGAATGGGGCTTTGTTGTTTATGAGATCCAGACCTCAGTCAGAAGGGAGCTTAACTCGTGCCTCTCAAAATCACTCATCAGAAGGGAAGTGTTAGCTGCCCTGGAAGAAAAGGGGGTGGGGTGGCTAATTGCAGGTCCTCTTCCATGCCCCCCCCCAAATAACCACATGTTTTGACTAGGAGCCTGCTCAGCAAAACTGAATAGCAAGTCTCACGATAACATTTTAATCAAATTGCAAAAGCAAACTTATACCTAAACATGCCTCTCTCCAGGAGTGTTGCTGAACATTAAATGGAACCACAATTTTTTTTTTAAAAAAATCAGAACGTTTGATATATGTTCAAGAAATTGTTCTGCCACGGAGCAGCAATCGTTCCATGGGCCTTTTTCTCTCCCCTCCACCCCCCCCCTTTCTGGCCTCTGGATGTGCTGGAGAGTTAAGCACGATAATCCCCCATGCGTTTGAGAGGATAACAGCCCCCTTTGTGTAGATTAAAAGCAGTTTTCTATTGACACCGGGGTGGTAATGCAAGAACAGCAATATCTCATGTGAAGGTCAATCTTTCACAATGCCACTAAGACATAAAATCTTCATTTGAAATAATAACAGTTACCTTTTCCCTTTGGCTGCATGCTCCATGAATTTCCACAGAAGTCATTGAACCAGCAGGCAATGAAGTATTCATTACTGAACCCTACAATATCAAAGTCACAATATGTGCGTCATTAATGTCCATTGGGGGGGGGGATTTGAAACATACTAAGGATATATCAAAGTATGCACACGATAACCTTCACAAATAATGCATGTGACCGTTATCTTCAAACGAGTTAATCTGCAGCACGTAAATTTAAACGGCTGGCGTTCCTAAACACATTTACTTGGAAGTAAGTCTCGTGGATTTCTTTGAGGATTTTGTTTCAAATAGATGTTACAGCATGCATTCTTCTGCACATTACTGGGACTAAGGGAACACTACAACCTTTCTTTTCATGAGACTGAGGTGTTTGTCCCATTGATTTCAACAGGCCTGGTTCACACATACACAGATTTCACTTGCTTTCTCTAAACTGAGAGGAATGGGCACTTGTGAACTAGCTCCACTTAAAAGGACCACATTTCAGGCGTTAAGAGTAGTAGGCCAGCAGCACTTAATTTTGCACTCATTATGTATAAATAACTAGCCCTAAGAGCTGATTATTACTATTTATTATATAGTTTAACAATGCCTAAAATAAATCATGGTCTCTGACTTTTGGATTTACATGGGGAAGTTGTTTCTTTCTTTCTTTAATACACTCTGCACATGTTCTGTTTTTTTATTACAACATCCTTTCCAGGACTTCATTCCTGTCACAGGAAACACTCCGAGTTGAGCCCTTGTTGAAGGCAAGCTTTTAGTAAGGCACAGCACCAATTCTGTGAATGAAGAGCAAATAATTGTAAGGTGGGGAAAGAACCCCTTTTGTTTTTGTTTTTTGTTTTTTTATAATATTTATTAAAGTTTTCAAAAAATAATACAATGTAAAATAAAAAGAAAAAATAACAAAAATACAAAAATACAAAAATAATTAAAAACACATAGAATTTCCATTACTTATTTTCTTTTAACTTATTTTCCAGACCTCCTCATACCTCCCTTTCTTGTATTCCAGTTCAGATTGTTAGTTCAGCAAATCCTCACCATTAGTTTTTACTTATTTCTAAACCTTTTTTTTTCATATCTCTTAAGCATTACAGCTGGAAACCACTTAATTTCTGTCCAACATCATTCTAACATTCTTTAATTTTACAATATTTCTGTAAATAGTCTTTAAATTTCTTCCAGTCTTCTTCCGCCGACTCTTTTCCCTGGTCTGGAAAGAACCCCTTTTGTTAAGTTGGCTTACTATAGTTAGAGACTCTGGGCCTCAGCTGTGTTTTGTACTAAAACAAAACATTAAGTTTACTTAGGAAGAAGTAGTATGCACCTGAGAACACCTCTGGCTCTATTAGAACAAAGGTGTGTAACTATTTGGAGGAAGAGAAACTGTTTGTGAAGATTAGCAGAATTTCTCAGAAAGGCTATGTGTACATTTAAGTTGCCACCTTAAATGGAAAGCTGAGAAAGTCTGTTCAGGAGAAATGGATAAGCAATTGTGAGGGGGGAAAGGAAATTTCAGTGACAGTCGACTAATTTCCCATAAACATCGCCTAACATTTGAGGAGAATTTGTAGAACCTGGGCAGGTAAAATGATAGCAAGATAACAGCTTAAATAATTTTAGTAAGATTAGTGAAATTTCTCCACACCCAGTTCTTTTTATGCAAGTGTGCCCAGCACTGGAATGCAAGGGCTAATTTGAGCCTTTATACTGAATTGGTGCGCAACCTGGGCCCCCAAGCTGATGTTGTGGTTCGAGGACCCGACCCCCGCGAAGTGAAATGAAGACACAGGGACACGTGATATAAGGTTAATGGGCTAGAAAAGGCCACAACTTTATTGATTACAGCAATGAAAAGGTATTGGCTTAGGCATTGGATCGCGAAACAAGTGGGTTTATTCACCAGGGGTTCATCACCTGTTGATGCTAATCCAACTATAGGCTCACCCCTGATGTCACCGAGGGTCGTGCCATGGCCTCCCGCCAAGCAGGCTTCGGAAGGAATACACGACCGCCAGATTCCTTTAACGGAATACCCCTAGAAATTGAAGGCATAGGCGATAGCCACACCTAGCACTTCGACACACCACAACACATTATTCCAATGCCTAACCTACCCACCAATACCACAAAAAGTTGTGACGATTGCTACGAGGTAGGCGAAAAAACCAAAAAGCCTAATGCCAAATGGAAAAACTCCTACCAGGCCCCCCGGGCAACCGGGGCGACCAACCTAAGGTCCATAGCAAGGCCAATGACCTAAGCCCTAACTCAAAGGGAGTGGAGGGTGGGTGACTCGCACAGGACGACGAAGAGAAATGAGGCCAGGGAGAGAGGCTGGCACTGCAGCATAAAGGCTGCTGGACACGCCCCCCCCCATGGCACCTGGTTGGACGGCCACCGGGGCGGGGCGTGAGTGCCAGCCAGGTGAGCTGGAGGCAGGGGGCAACGCCCCCTGCTAGGAGAGGTGTTCGGGCTCCCGCCCACAACCACTCCCCTCTCTTTCAGGGAGGAGAGTCTTTCTTTGGCTCCCAACTCCCTAAAACTCCAACCAGCATGGTTACATGGTCAGGGATTATGGGTGCCAGAATCTAAAATCTGTAGGATCACATGTTGCCACCCCTGCTCTACTGTCAAAGCAGGAAATGAGAAAAAGGGACAGGATATATTTTCGACCTCTTAAACAGCATGGCATGGCATGGTTATACAGTATCTAGTGTTGGACAGTATTTCTGATCACATATTCCGCCTGCTAGTGACATACAGGGATATTTTGCTTGTCTTAACCATCACTTACTTGCTTTGCTTGAATTGGCCAAGCAAGAACCTTCAAATTTGTTTCAAAATGTTCCTTTAGGGGAAATTCAGTGGCAACTCTGATTTCCCAGGTAGGAAGCCCAGCTACTAGGCCTGCTTTGTTCAATGTCCTGACATTGGTGTGTAGCAAATCAGTCACAGCCTTTCCACTGGCCTGTAGAGAATACAAAACTAAGAAGCTTCATATGCCTTCATCTCTGCTCTGAATTTAAGGTGTAATTTATCTCCAAGTTTATTTCTACACCATTTGGAGAGGGTTTTTTTTGTTGTTTCTTTGTTTTTGATCAAGCAGTTTATAAATCTTATAAATAATAGGATCTTCAGCAGAGAGATACTTTTGTGGGTTCCCTTGCCATCTGAAGCAAGGTTTGTAGGTACCAGGCAGAGGACCTTCTCATACTCAAAGTATGGAATATTCCCCCTAGAACAGGGATGGGGAACCATCAGCCAGCCTGCCAGGGAGTCCAGTTTGGTCCATGAGGCCATTTCCCCCAATCCATACCCAACCACTGATATAACTGGTGATATCAACTGATTGACAGGTCCTGAGAGATCTGCATTGGCTCCCAGTACGTTTCCGAGCACAATTCAAAGTGTTGCTGCTAACCTTTAAAGCCCTAAACGGCCTCGGTCCTGTATACCTGAAGGAGTGTCTCCACCCCCATCGTTCAGCCCGGACACTGAGATCCACCAGCGAGGGCCTTCTGGCGGTTTCCTCATTGTGAGAAGTGAGGTTACAGGGAACCAGACAGAGGGCCTTCTTGGTAGTGGCGCCCGCCCTGTGGAACGTCCTCCCTTCAGATGTGAAGGAAATAAGCAGCTATCTTCTCTTTAAAAGACATCTGAAGGCAGCCCTGTTTAGGGAAGTTTTTAATATTTAATGCTGTATTGTTTTTAACACTTGATTGGAAGCCGCCCAGAGTGGCTGGGGAAACTCAGCCAGGTGGGCGGGGTATAAATAATAAATTATAATTATAATCCTTTAAGTGAGCAGGTGAGTGAAAGAACAAAGGACTGTATACAATATACAATGCAGCCTTCTATCTCTTGTCCCCCACAACCCACCTGAAGAATCACGGCGCCGCTTCGAAGAGTGCCTTTGCCAAGTGTTTTAAGACAGGCTGCTTGGACAGGAGCGTGGAGACTGAAAGCGTTTTTGCAAAATGGCTTTTTGAAATGGCCTCCCCCCACCTTCAAATAGCTCTTCTGCAAAGCACATTCACACAGCCCTCCCCTCAACCCCGTCTGAGATTCCAGCAGCTAACATGAGAACACAGGCGCTGCCTTAAATCCCTTTGCAAACCGCAAAAGGGCTTTGAAGCCATTGCAGGTTTCCAAGTTCTCAACAGCCAACTGGCTATCCAGCGCTTGCAAACCCTGTACACATAGCAGTCACCCGTCCCTTATTTGGCGGGAAAGTCCCTTATCCCAGCGCTCTGTCCCGCTGCTGTCCCTTATTGATTATGTTCCTTAAATTTCCCAGGTTTCAAAGGAAGCAGCTCCTCTCCCTCCCTTCCTGCCGGCCAGGGAGGAGGGAGGCGCCAACTGTGTTGCTTGGCTGCGTTGCTCACCCAATAAGGAGTCTAAGAACGACTGGGGGGTGGAGCTTGCATGCCTTGTGCCGATCAAATCGGCCGTGTTGCCTGGGGACTCGCCTTTGCTCAGCGCTTCCCAGCGGAGAGGTGACAGTGGTTTTCCTTGCTGCATCCCCTTTGCTGGGTTGCTGCGCTGTGGGAACCACCGCTTGAGGCTTCGTTTGGCTGCTGACTAGGCTTTCTGCCTTTGGCTCGGAGGGGCTCAGAAGTCGAACATACCTGTGCTCTGAAAATCCCTTATTTTGGCTCCTGATCCCTTATTTCCGAGGCCGCTGGTCCCTTATTTTCAAATCTGTAAGTTGACAGCTACGCCTGTACAATACATTTTGAAATATGTGTAGGGTCACCCAGCTATCTATCATGTAATATCATAATGTCCAATCGGGCCCACTAGATTGATTCTGATAAGGATCAGGCCCATGGAGCCAAATAGGTTCGCCACCCCTGCAATAAACACATGCCCACCTGGCATCTATTTTGTTGACCATTCAGTGCCAGAAAACTGTTTCTTTTCACAGGCCTTTGTATTTTATTTTATACCTACTGGTTGCTTTTATTTGGCTTCTGAGCTCTTGCTGCCTTTTTTAGTTTTATAATATTTTATTTTCCGTTTCTTGTAAGCTACCCTGGAAATTTATATGGAAGGTGTAGAAATGTCCATAATATATAAATCAAATAATAAAAATGGTCCAGATATTTTTCCATAGAAACTGCCAAACCTCTTGATTGCAATAATGGACTCATTTTTCCTTATCCAAAGCAATGGATTTGTTAATGGGCAAAGAAGGAACTCAATTGCCACTGCACATTTACTTGCTCATTTTCTTAAAAGGGAGAAACCAAATTCTAAACCTGTGTGGAAGAAACTTCTGAGAAACATTCCCTGTGAATCCTACTCAGTGCTGGGGAAAATACAGTTTACACAATCAGAGATGCGCCTTCTTTGCTAATACAACTTTTCCAGCATTACTTCATATCTGCCACCCATTTTGCAAGCATTTGAAATAGGTTTGGGGCAGTGCTATTTTTCTTGAAGAAGAGGTGCCAGAACTTATCATGAACACTTCCTTTATTCTATTTTCACACAAATTAAAAGGTTTTAAGACAGGTGTTCAGATACAGATTTTGCTGTTGGCGTGCTTAGTGTCAATCTACACAAAGCATATTTGCTGTGTCAGGAAGATTTTGGACATCACATGGCAAGGCAAAGTCTCGAACAAAGATGTGCTCTCCCAAGTCCACATTTCCAGCGTGTTCGCACTCCTGTCTCAGTGGCGTTTACGCTGGCTTGGTGATGTCCACAGAATGGAAAATGGCAGGAGCCCCAAGGAAGTGCTTAATGAGGAGCTGGCTTCAGTCACAAGGCTTGTTCAATAATAATAATAATAATAATAATAATAATAATAATAATAATAATAATAATAATAATAATTTATTACTTATACCCCACCCATCTGACTGAGTTTCCCCAGCCACTCTGGGCGGCTCCCAATCAAATGTTAAAAACAGTACAGCATTAAATATTAAAAACTTCCCTAAAGAGGGCTGCCTTCAGATGTCTTTTAAAGATAGGATAGCAGCTTATTTCCTTCACATCTGAAGGGAGGGTGTTCCACAGGGTGGGCGCCACTACCAAGAAGGCCCTCTGTCTGGTTCCCTGTAACCTCATTTCTCACAATGAGGGAACCGCCAGAAGGCCCTCGGTGCTGGATCTCAGTGTCCGGGCTGAATGATGGGGGTGGAGACGCTCCTTCAGGCATACAGTATATATATAACACATACTCTATGTTATAAAGATGTCTGTAAACGTGACATAAAGGCTGGCAACATTAACACCACCATATGGGAATCCCTTGCAGATGACCACCGACGGTCAGGCCATGTAGCCACAGCAGAGACTAGAGGAGGAATGACTGCTGGGAGGATCACAGAGAGAAGAAACACCATGGTGTATCTGTAACAGCAAAACCGGACACCTTCATCTGCCCCAACTGCCATGAAACATGTCTCTCCTGTATCAGGTGCTGTAACTCTCCAACAGTTTCCCTTTTCCCCAACTGCTCAGTCTTCCATTGTCTCTCAAGACAGATGGATGCCAGCAACAAGAAGGACATGAAAGAAAATAAGACCTAACAGTAAATTAGAATGGATCTGGATTATAGGGTTTCCAGATAAAACATTACACGGCACGGCACAATCAAATACAAACACTTCTGAATTCCACTGTGCTCTTTCATTGAAACTGTCAGCAACTAAACCCAATCCACTTCACTTTCTAAAAGCAAGTTCCAATATGTTTAATGAGGTTTACTCCCAGGTAAACATGCACAGGATTAAAATCTTTAGGCTACAGTCCTATGGACGCTTAAGGGTTATTAAGTGCAATGGGTGGTGTTCAACCAAGTTTTACACTGCCTAGACCAATTGAAAGGAATGATTGTAAGTTATGCCCCGTAATTCCAATGGGTCTACTCTGAATAACACTTAGCTGAATGTTACCCAATGGGTCTAAATTCTGAGGAAAGCTCTGTAGGTGCGGGTTGTCCAGTGCTTAAGTGGCTGGATGAGGCCCATACAATTTATGGCCCGTACATTTACCATGGAGATTTTGCAACTGCAATTTGAGATACTTCATATCCCAATTTTTCTCCACTACGTTAATGTGCCATTTGGGGAATATTATTAAAACAAGATGAAATGCTTGTGATTTGTGACATCACTTTTTAGAGTCTAATCCACAACCCGGTTAATGCTTGTATTATGATGATTTAGCCCAATTGGCACCAGTGTTTATGTCTCTGTGACACAATTATCTTAAATCCAACTATTCTGGTTTATCTGGCTTGGGAATTAGGTTGCTGAACACTGAATGAACAGTTAAGAATCATCGTATAGTGCATCATGCTGGGTTTAAAACCAGGTTTTCAGTTTAATATGATTTACGCATCTTATTGTTATTTTAGTAATAAATTGTGAGATGAAAATCATACCTTGTCCCATCTTGTGGGGTTTGCACATTTAAAAAATTACACATTTAAAACAATAGGTGGCGCTTTTCCCCTTCAATGATTGCTTTTTATCAATTACTTGTGCTACTGGCAATGGGTATTCACAGGGATTTTTGAATATTTGGCATAAAGATACAAAATAATAATAATAATAATAATAATAATAATAATAATAATAATAATAATAATAATATCTTTTTGTCATACTTTTAAATTCACTCTGCTGAATGGAAAGGCTATTTTTCAGCACTGACTGTTTCCCTCTCTTTACAGTGTACTTTTATAATGTACTGTTAATTCACTGTTAAGATTACAAATAACAGGACTTTTGCAAATTATGGCCCAGCCCTTTTGGAGGCTGTACAGTGACAACAAATTAGCACCACGCCACTATAAAACCCTGAAGGTCTCAAGGGGCAACTGAGCAACATGGAGTGTGCATATATATTGTTATTAACCCTGAAACCATTTTCCAGATCCAGTTCTACGTGCGCAAAATTCCGCTTGAGTTTGCCAAGCCCACAGGAGCAGAGTGACCACATATGCATGGCCGAAAAACAAGAACTCCATCATGAGAGGGAGGAAAGAGGACACAGATTTGAAGGGGGTAAGCAGCAAAAGCTTATATATAATCATAGATAAAAATTTAGTTCCAAGCCACCCCTGTCTCCAAGCAGCACTGGACTCCAGAGGTACCAAACAATTACCCAGCAGTCCTGTTTCTTTCGGAATTAGGGACAGTGGAGACTGAATACCCTCCCAGTGTCCCTATTTTCCAGGGACGATCCTGGAATTATGAAAGCCATGCTGGAATGTCCTCGTCACCTGGCGAGCCACATCTGGGGTGCTTACTCAGTGTCAATCATTGTGCCCGAAGCAAAGCCCAAATGGCAGGGAGGTATTCTTATTAGCAACGGCTGCAGCTTGGACTTTGGTGGCAAAGGGGTGGAAGGAAGAAGAAGTCCCAACAATAACTGATTGGCATAACAAGCTACAAGAGAGACAGTTAAAAACAAAAATTTATGGAAAAGTGGGATAGATATAAGATATATGTTCAAAAACACAGCAAAGGTTCGCTATCTATGCTAGCATTTGATTGACGTTGGAGAGAGGCAGAGTTGAGAAATAAGACCAAGGGTACATATTGATATAAGACTGTATTAGACAAAATGTAAAGAAATACAGTGGTACCTCGGGATGCAAACAGGATCCGTTCCGGAGCCCCGTTCACATCCTGAAGCGAATGCAATTGGCATCTGCGTGTCTGCGCGTGCGCAGGTCATGTTTCGTCGCTTCTGCGCATGCGTGTGAAGGCATTTTGACCATCTGCACATGCGCGCGCGGCAAAACCCGGAAGTAACATGCCACAGAGCACAATCCGAAAATACTTAACTTGAAGCACATTTATCCCAAGGTATGACTGTATACAATAATAAGAGAACATTCAATTGTAAAAAAGGAATATACAACGGGATAGACAGGAAGTCCAAAGTGTTGGTGCAGATATGACTTTGGAATAGTTTTTTGTCCTTGTTTCTTTTCCTTTCCTTTTTTGTTATCTTTAGGTATATAAACTCTGTATATAAATTTTGTATACATGTTGAAAATTATATGATAATAAGCATTGTATTGTAATATGATATTCTTTACTGATGTAACATAAGAATGTTAATAAATAAAAAAATGGCAAAAAAATGGCACTTATCAGTGCTAGATCGAGCACTTTTTAGATGCAGACTTTGCTGCACTGTTCCGACACCCATTTCTGCCTTCAAATATTCACACAGGGGTGCCACCTGGAGCAGATCATTTTACCCTGCTCTATGGCAGGGCTGCCCCTTTCTACTGGATCTCAGAGATAGGAGATCTCATGTTGCATCTTTAGGCCTGGAGATGCAGCATGATAGGCCTGCAGTAGATGGTACAGGACTTGGGTGTGTGCTTAGTCTGACTATAACAGGTCCCCTAATTCTGCAGCCTCTGGAGTAGCAACCTTCAGATGTTTCTCAAGGATGCTGTCCTCCTTAGCTTCAGTCCATGGTGGGGTCGGTCCTCTTCATTCTTCAAGGATGTGTGTCGTACATCTAGTTCTGAGGCTGGGAGCAAGTTGGTTCTTACAACTTGTATGTATCCATAATATTCTCAGCCACTCTGACATGCCCTAAGGTGAAGGCCTTCTGGGAAATGATATATAGTGAACTGAAAAAGGTATTTAAGTATACCTTCACTAAGAAACCAGAGGCCTTCCTCCTGGGTATTGTCGGCCAGAAGGTGTTAAAGAAGGATCGAACATTTTTTATGTATGCAACAACGGCGGCAAGGATACTCATTGCTAAAAACTGGAAAACTCAAGATCTACCCGCACTGGAAGAGTGGCAGATGCAGCTGATGGACTATATGCAACTGGCCGAGATGACTGGCAGAATCCGAGACCTGGGAGAAGAGAGGATTGAAGAAGATTGGAAGAAATTTAAGATGTATTTACAAAAACATTGTAACTTGGTTGAAAGTTAAGAAGGATACTAGATTATAAAAAATTGGCCACCACTAAATTAGATTTGAATTCGATGATAAGTGAGATTAAAGAAAACATAATTTTTTTGGAGAATTGCTAGATTATATTTAAATGAGTGGATACAAGACCGTAAACAAGTTGATAATTTGCTTGGAAAAACGTTTTACGATGAAAATGGGAGCGGGAGACGTGAGGGAGTCCAAAGAATTGATGAAACCACGTTGCGTTGGAAGTAAGATTGTTTATTATTTGTGTATTTGTATTCAAAAACTTTAATAAATATTTATAATATATATATATATATATATATTCTCAGCCACTCTGGTTTCTGAGAAGTATAGAAAGCCTTGTCTTGATGTATGTGGCTCTTGTAGACAAGGTAAAAACCAAACTATAATCTTCCATAACTTTAAAAAGTTAAATCAAATCACTCCAAAATCATCTTCCAATATGAACTCATTTACATGTTTTCTTGATGTTGTAAATAACAACATCTTATTTTATATTTACACAATAGTCTGCATAACTATTATTTTAGCAAGGTTACTAATATCAAATATGTATGAATTTTCCATGCTGTTCCCTAGAGGCCTTCAGAAACAATATGCATTTCAATAGACTGATAAGCAAAGTTTAAATGTAAAGACAAAGCCCTTAAGAATCCTGCATCTTTGGCTCTTTTGGTTTAATTGTTAACCTCTAATTTTCACCTCAAATAAACATTTAATAAATAATTATTACTGTAGGGTGTGCAAAGTTAAGTAAATTAATTGTAACCCCCCCACACAACAGACTAACAGTTCTGCATCTGCCTTGATAAATATGACATGATTGATCTTAAGAGTATTGACTTTTTACAACTCCATTCATGCTGATGAATTAAAATTTTTTTCCATGAAGCTGTCCAAGAAAACTATTTACTGTAGCTTTAAAATCTAAAATCTTTCCAACTGTGGCTTTAAACTGAGGTTACTGGCAGCACTGGCTGCAAATAAATTGTGATTAACATATTAACAACATTAAGTAAATTATATGACACAGAGAAACTATTGTTGTTCTATATTACTTGCGGTTATCTCCCAGCGTACACCAGAAGGATCATGGATGGCCTGTTAACACAGCTTATTTGGCTATTGACAACATTACTTGGACTTTTCTTCAACTTGGTGGCTGCTTCTGTATCAACAGTGTGTGGTTTTAGCTGCTTTGAACACTCAGCGTAGCTCTCCTGCAGCATCATAGACCTAGAGGAAGATGTTTTGCTGATGGGGAAATAATTTTTCGCACCAGGCACAATGTACCCTAATAAGGAAGGCACAAGACTTCCTCCATTCCCTGTTAAGAAGACTATTACAGACATCAGATGGGGGCTTTTTCTCATGATCAGCAAGATCCTTTTCTCTTCACCGCTCTCCTCCTCATTTTCCTTAAAAGCCTGAATAAGAGTTCTGGAAAACTCAAAACCTTCATGACTTTTTATTTGGGCCTATTAACATCTTTGCTCCTTGGTGCCTCCATAGAAGCTGTGGCTGGAAGTGCCTTTGTACAACTTCAGCTAGTCTCCCAGCTGCGTGTCTCCGGGTTAGCGCCATCGCCTAATGGCGGATTCCCTCCGAGTTCCGGAGGGAATCGGCTCAGTAGGGATTGGGTTCTGCCGCGCCAGCGACGCGGGGACCCTTAAAAACCACAGGCGCGGATGCCTGTGGACTTGGTCACTCGGTGGGCACCATTAGCGCCCCCCGACCCGCAAAGGAGCCTTTTTAAAGGCTACGGAATGGGGGACGGGGAGCGGCGCGGTGCTGAGAGTCCTCTGCTTCCCCTGCTGAGCGAAGCCGCATGCCATGGACGGAGAGCGCTGACTTTTTCCTTTGAACATTCGGACTAAAAGCAACAACCCGTGAGTAATACGGAAATTGGACTTAAAAGGGAAATTTCTTCTTTTAAATTCGGCACGACCGGGGGAGGTGTAAAAAGGAAGTCCGCCCCCCCCCCCGCCTTGTAGATAATCTAAAGCAAGGACTAGATAACTAAAGTTGAGAGAAACATCTTCGTCTTTTTTGAAGAAAAATTATTAATTCTGTGATTGGACAGTACAACTAATTTTGCTGGAGGATAAGAGTCGGTTTGGAAAGTTAAAGTGTAACCCCCCGAGATCCGTGAGAGAGCTGTCAAAAAGATACAGAAGACTTTGACAGCTGTCAAACTAGCTGTCAAAGTTGGGGAATAAAAGGAAACTTTGTCTCTGGTGACTCTGCTGCTTAGATTTTTTAAAATTTGGATACAAATTGTTGGGAACAAAGGAAAATAAGTTACATTGGACTTTTGGATTGAAACTGGAAAGATACTAAGTAAACTTAATCCCCCTAGAGGGGATTTTTGAGACATTGCAAGAAATGGCTGCAAGTGGAAAAATACTCACTGAGCTGAATAGGACCTTCTATCTCCTGGGAAAGCTCCAGGAACTCCAGGGAGAGCTCCAGGACCAGAGCGATATTTTGACTACAAGGGTAATAACATTGAATGAAACAGTAAATAATCTTACTGGAATAGGAAGAGACTTGACACAAGTTTTTGTTGTTGAACCAAAAGCCCTTGAAGTTGGAACAGAAGCCGTTGCAGCTGGGAAGAAGAAATCTGATAAATCTGAGAAAGTGGAACAAGAGACATATGAGGATTTGGTTGAAAATGAAGGTGAAGCTACAATGTTGTGGAAGATCAAGCTAGACCAGAGGCCTGGTAGCACAAATTTGATTAAGATGGAAGTTGGAGCTTTTGGGACATATAGATTTAAAAGATTTAAGAAACAAAATTTGAGCTCCACTCTTAAATACAGAGGCCTGCTTGGAAGAAAAATGGACATTATTGGGACAGAGCTTCTTCGAGAGTTGGTGTTGAATATAAAGGACTGTCAAAAAAACCGGCAGAGAGAAATTGAGAGAGGTCTAAGAGCCTCGGAAGTTTGGATCCAGGTTGAGAACAGATGGACTGATGGGCATTGGTTTGGGGATCAAAACCGGGAAAGGGAGGGTGGGATTTGGGAATCCAAAGGGTGTTAAAACATAATTTGTTAAGTTCATATATATATATATATATATATATATATATATATATATATATATATTGCAACTTTATGGAATGTGGGAAAATCGAGGAAGGGAAATTTGGGTCGACTTTAGGAAAAAGGTTTAAGATTAAGTTAAAATTGGGTTTTTTAAATTAAATAGATATAAGGTTCTTAAAAATAAATTGAGGAACGGAAGAAAGAAGAAAAGGAAAATAACAGCATGATTTAAACAAATTATTAAGTTAAGGTTGAGAAATAAGATAAGAACTTGTTGAGCGGATAACAAACTGGAATACAAGAAGGGGAGGGGGGAGGAGGTCTGAGAAATAAGGTGAAGGAAAATAAGGTTTTTTAAATATTATGTGTTTTTTAATTGCTTTCTTTTTTGATATTTTTTTTGTTCTTTTAATTTTTGTTTTTTGTCTTTGTACTATTTGGGAAATTTCAATAAATATTAATTTAAAAAAAAAAAAACAGCTTTGCTCCTTGGTGCCTCCATAGAAGCTGTGGCTGGAAGTGCCTTTGTACAACTTCAGCTAGTGTCCCAGCTGCGTGTCTCCCTGGATGAGGTAGATCTGCCTTCTGTCATGTATGCTTTGAGCATAACGTAGGGTTGCCATATTTCAAGAAGTAAAAATCCGGAAACAGTTGCTGAGCTCTTTTGTCGTTGTTGTTTTTGTTTTGCAAACGTCTGAAATTGTTGAGCTTCCACCAGGAAACACACAAGATATCCCAGACAATTACTATTACATTCCAGTTGATATGGTGACCCTAGTATAACCAGCTTAGATTACTGCCGCACACTCTGTATGGGGCTACTTTGAGTAGCATTTGTCAACCTCAGCTATTGCAAAATTGGATTTTGTTCAATCTGTGCTAGCTTCCAGTATTGTCTGATCGCAATTCAAAATGCCAATCGTTGCCTATAAAGCCCTGAATGGTTTGGAGCCAGGATATTTGAAGGGCTGCCTGCTCCCACATGGATGTGCCCAGCCACTGTATCCTTTTACAGCTCCATCCTAGATCCAGAAAACAAACACGATTAACTTCCATTTGCTTGTAAACAGACATGTGCAACAACCAGTAGCCCTGGAAGAGGATAGACAACTTCAAATACCACATCACCTAGTTCAATTGGGCCCAGAAGAGGTTAATAACTAAATCATGGAGACACCTCTGATTTGGCTGTACCTAGAGAAGGTTGCCATCACTCACTAGGAGTCTTGAACCAAATCCATCTCTGTACCATGATGGCAGAATTTGGAAATTTTTACAGAGCATCAACAACTTGGCCTAAACTTTTGTGAACTGTCAGATTATCACACCTCCTTTTTGCAATCTCTCTGACTACAAACAACCCTACATTTCATTGGAAAGCATAGTGTGACAGACTACATGGGACTCACAGAGATGACGGGCAGAATCTGAGACCAGGAGAAAGAGACAGTGGAAGAAGATTGGAAGAAATTCAAAGACTATCTTAATAAATACTATAAGATTAATGAATGCTAGATTGACATGGGTTTAAAAATAATGTGGCTTTCACATGTTTGTATTTGTATGTTCTTTTTGGAAATTTTAATAAATATCATTTTATTAAAAAAAAAGGAAAGCATAGTGTCCAAGATATTATAAACAACTCGCCTCAGGGATCTTATGGGTCTGGGATCAATAGTGTGTTATACAACTTTTGTTTCTCTATGTTATATATGCCACACTCTCTCAGGTGCTGAAAAAATCCAATAGTGATAATTTAATTTCTGTTGGTGATCTGCAATACTCGACGGAGCATCTTTTTGATATTAGCTCTATTACACTTATACAAGTTGAAATAAAGAGGCACTCCTATAGCAGGCAACAAATCCATTAGCACTGTATCATAAGCTCAGAAAGGTGCTTCACACAACTCACAGTTCTCTGCCAGCTGTGCCAACGGGCTCCAAACTGTTATTTCGTCTCTTCCCAATAGATGGAAAGAGCCATCTCTTCAAATGCCGATGCCCATTACATCCTGAGGCTGGAGAAGGATTCGCAGAACATCTCCTGTCATTACCTCTGTTGATGAAACATCAGCTAATCATCCTGGACTACCAACAAACCATCAGACTTACAAATGGCCTCCTAGCATGTATAGCACCTGCTTAGTTGCCCCAAATGGGGCTCATCAAAAGGCTCACAGAAAAATAAAATCAAAATTAATAATGAATTCATAGAATACTATTAAAATAGCCCCAATCATTATGGGCAGCAAAAACTTAGATTGGAGAGCTCGGTTCTTTTCAAGGACACATCCGGGCAAAATCACTAGTGGGGGGTACAGAGGGATGGTGGCCTAGGTAGAGTCTTGGGGGTCAGAAATAGAGGCTTGGGGAGCCTCATTAGGTCTCTAGGCCTGAGGTTCTACACCTCGGGTCTCTTCTTCCCTCTTCCCATCACCCCTTCCCCAAGCTTTCTTCTTCCAGCATTTGGGCCCTGATTCAACTCTAGCCACACACATTCTTCATCACATCTAAAGAAGCACCCAGGTAATTCTGAGGGCCCAGATAAACACTGCAGTGTGAATTCGGGTGCACATCCAAACAGGTATCAACTCTGTGCCACCTTGTGCATATGGGTCTTCCTTATTTCATTTGGACCATGAAGTCTACAGTTCCCAGCAAACAATGTTCCATGTCCGACGGGTTAGAGCAGGTTTCACAGTATCACCACAACAGGCCGTTTTTTCCTATGAATTCAGGCAAAGTATTTTTAACTTCACATCTTTAGCTGAACCATATTAAACATTAGCTTCTGCATTGGTCCATTTTGCATTGCCTCCCAACCCCCATCCTGCTTCAAAAAAGAAAGAAAAAAACCTCTCAGTATGTCAATCACAGTTTAGAAGAAATGCAATGTGACCCATATATACATCTGATTATGTAGATTGCATGTAGACAAAGGGGATTTTTCCAGTAAAATCTCCTAAACAGAAGCTCAAGTTTATTTGTATGATGGATGTGGCAAAGGGAGGGGGAGAAAATAAAATTTGAGGTGACTCCAATGTGAGCCAAGTCATGTAATGAACCCATAAAATGCTTAGTGAGAGGCAGTCAGGCTTGCAGATGTGTTTACAAAAAGGAATGTTCTGGTTTCATATTTATTATGAGCTTCCACTGATTTAAGACTACTATATATTGAAACCTAATAAACAGCCCGTTATTTACATAGGCTTCAGCATAACACAATCTAACACAAAAGCTCTCCAGGACTGCATTATAGACAGAAGGCAATATAGCAAATAAAACATAAAGAAAAGCCCATAGAATTCAACATATACTGTAGTTCAGAAGCAGTATTGGGCGGGGGGGGGGGGAGTGAAAATCAATACCCTGAGAAAATAATAATATGAAGCTAGAACTCTTTAGTGTCTTTCAGTCAGTGTACTCTAGTTGCTGACAACCATCAAAGAGATGCATTTCCATAATATTTCAATAATAGGTTCAGGCAGCGATATCACAGATACTTAGTCTGTGTACAGACTTCATGTTTTTTAAACTTCTAAATATATATGTAGAGTATAACTCCCTGGGGCCCTTTCTCTCTGAATTTACCAGTCTTGTGAAACAAAGCTGAACAGTAAGTTTTAACCGTGTTCCTTATTCCCTTTGCAGAGCAAGGAGAATTATCTTTTTCCACCTCTGACTTTCTCTCAGTCTGCTTATAATCTAAATGCACTGAGTGTTACCTAACATGTTGTCACCGTTTATACATAACCGTATTGTATTGCATTGCATTCCCTTACTCCCATGTGTTTATTAAAAAGGAAGGAAATTATTTATTAATATTATTGGGGCACAGTTGTTGTTTTTTTAAAATGAAGGACACTTGACTGAGCTGGAGAGACACGACCCTGAACCAGTGCTTTTTCTCAAGAAAAATAGGTGCTGGAAATCACCATGAAGTCATTACAGGAAGTCGCCAGGTGACTTGGGTCAGCCTTGGACAGATGCCAGTTTTACAACAGCTGCATTCGCCACTTGCAGAGAGGTGCTAAAAACTACAGCAAGTTGTCTCCCTAGCTGGTTTGGGGGTCAACCCTGGTTCTGGTGCAGGTGCCCCTGTCTCCTTCATTCGCTTAGATTCAGGTAGATGGCTAGAGCAACTTGGAAGGGTTCTTGTGTAAACATGTTTGCATGCATGGTAGAGGCCTGTCTGAAAAGCTTCAAGCCCACCGCTGCTACACAGGAGATAGTTTGAAGAAAAGGAAATCTGAATTGTCCCTGCCCCGTAACTTGACCAATTGCTGCTTGGAGCGGCTAGCAGCTAGCTGGAGTCATAGATCTTTCAAAAAGTGTAGACTCACACATTCTGGCCAGCTTCCATTTTTTCTTGAAATGTTCATTTTGGGCTTCTCAGAAGTATGTGAAAGCAAGGAGTGGGTGGGGGAAGCACTGGTCCACAATGGCGCCCACCTGAGAGGTACCAGAACTGCACTCTGGCACACTCCAGCAAAAAAGAAGCACTGCCCTGAACAGAAAAATAAATATTGTAATGTCCTACAGGATTATATGGTACTGCTTATGCCTCTGGCTATGACTGGCTGAGAAGCTGGCCTTTCATAGCAGGTCCAGGTACTCAAATGGATTCCCAGCTGCTATTGGATTAGTCCCCTGTTAGTCAAAAAGTATCTTCTTGCCACTTGTTGAGCTGCCAGGAGAAGACAAGCAGAAGGTTTTTGCCAAAGACTTTTGCTGACAAGGTCCGGATGCTGGAGAGAAACACATTCCTTGCTTGGTGCTTCCCAGACACAACTGGTTAGCTGCTGTTGGAACCTGGGTCACTTTGAGACAATGTGCTTATTGAGCATTCATCCTGATTTGTTTGCTGGGAGGTCATATCCAGGCACTTCCATACAGCACCTCTTTGTGGACTTAGTGCAGCTTCCACATGCAAACATTTTGCAGTGTCCACACAATATCATCAAAATGACATCTCATATTCCCCACCACCATTTATTCTGGATTTACACTTTCCACTGGCATTTTTATTTATCCAGTTTTCCATGGGAACAGTAGATCTGGGTTAAACAAGGAAATGATACGGTATTTCGATGAGGATAATACTGTGTGGACACTATGTAAAACTCCCATGCATGAACAAAATTGTGGCTTGTGGAACTAGATTCTGAGTTAGATGGAACTTTGGCTTTATGCAGCAGAACTCATCTTCGGTACTCCTGCACACAGCTTTGATACAGTGGCTTCACTTGACTTCCCTTTTTACATTTTATCAAGCTGGAGATCTCCTTGAAATAGGCTAGGAATTGAAACAAGAGACACATCAAATCAGTAAATGAGGTTATATTGCTAATTACCATACTGCCTTCCACTACCTCTACTGTGTTACAATTTTTTTATTTTTTTAAAAAAAGCCAAAAAAACAAAGCGACTTCCACTTTATCACGTAGATGAAACAGTTATCTTTCAGGGTTTGAAATTTCTGTGATCTTTATGCTTAATAAGCTCAGTAAAAGGCATTCAAATTACATCACTTTTGTCTTAGAAGTTAAATTGGGAAATATTGCATTCTCCGATATGATAAACTCGGTAGAAGATAAATTATCATGAGAAATAGTTTTAATTGATTTACCATAATAAAAGTTATGCGACTTTGAAGTGCAAATGACACATTAAAATGAATCTACAGTATGTTGATAATAAAGTGGTTTCTTTGTTAATGGAATTACTGACAGCGCAGTTGCTTACAGGAGAGCCGTCTATTGTTAAGTTGGAAGCATTGATGGGAACCAAAGATACAGAGTATTTAAATTCAAGTGTAGCTCTTTAGCTACTGTTTAGATTCCAGCAGCGCTAGCTCGAAATACAGCGCTTAAGTAACCAACAAGTGCTCATGATAAGAGTTGGTTTTGATAGACACCCTCTAAGACGAAACAAGCTCTGTATCCTTGAATCCATTTTATCTGTGCTCTGCATTAGGGTGTAAACTCTGGAGTTCAAGTCTTGACTCTGCCATGAACACAACAAGGGGCTGCCAAATCTCTTAATATGAATTATGAACACTCCTAATACTGGGGATAATAGTACCGGCCTACTTTGTAGGATTGCAATGAAGATTGCATGCTCGTAGAACATTGCTGTTATTGTCATTCACCACTGATCCTGATCTTGCAATTGAACTGTTATGCTGTAGTGGAAGAAATACAGGAGACAGATGTGTTGGCCTGCAAGCAGCCCACAACTATATGAAGCAACTCAGCCAATAAGATGCTTCACAAAAATGAATTGGATGACTAATAGAAAGATAAAGAGCAGGGCAAGTGAAGATGATTTCATTGCCATGTGCTGGATTTAGACTTGAAAAGAGGAATGGTCAGTAACTCTGTTCCCACCCACTGACTTGCGGTAGTGAGCTTAACCTCTGCCAATTTATGTATTTATCTATTAAATGTGTATCCCCCCCCCCCGCAAGCAGCCCTGGGTGGCAAGCATCGAAATGCCAAAATAGTACAATTCAAAATAAAACATATTTACAACACTTTAAAACAAGTTAAACCCATCTAAAACATAGTGAATATCTCAAAACACTTACAAACAATCACATGCTCTCGCAGCTATTCATTTCACGGTTGCCATAGCCAGTATCTAGCAGGAATTAAATGCCAAAGTAAACAGGAATGTTTTTCAGGTTCTCTTGAAAGTCAGTAACGAGGAAGTTGCCAGGCAGGGCCATTCCACAAACGGAGAACTACCACCATTTTGCAGTTTGCCAACTGAGCCACAGCCAAAGGCTGATCATAGGGCCCGAGTTGGATGGTACTGTGGGACAATCTTGCTGATCAGAAGGTTGGCTGTTTGAATCCCTGCAACGGGATGAGCTCCCGATGCTCGGTCCCTGCTCCTGCCAACCTAGCAGTTCGAAAGCATGTCAAAGTGTAAGTAGATAAATAGGTACCATTTTGGTGAGAAGGTAAATGGCATTTCCATGCACTGCTCTGATTTCGGTCTTCTGTTGCGCCAGAAGCGGCTTAGTCATGCTGGCCACATGCCCTGGGAAAACTGTCTGTGGACAAACGCTGGCTCCCTCAGCCTGTAAAGCGAGATGCGCGCCGCAACCCCATAGTCGTTCGCAACTGAACTTAACTGTCAGGGGTCCTTTGCCTTTTTTTTTTTTTTTTTTACACCAGTACTAACACCTTGAATTGGGCTTGGTAGCTTACTGGTAGCCAGCACAGAGCTTTCAGAATCAGTGACACATGTTGGGCTGCCCCACCTGCCAACCCAGCAGCTACATTCAGCAACAGCTGTAGCCTCTGGACCTTCTTCAAGGGCAGCCCCATGAATAGCACATTACAGTAGTCAAGTGTGAGATCTCTAGAGCACAGACAACTGAGGCCAGGCTATCCCATTCCAGAAATCGACGTCACTGGTAAACTAGCCTAGTTTGGCTATATACACTTTTAGCCACAGTTCCCACCATCCCTAGCTAACAGGACCAGTGGTCAGGGATGATGGGAATTGTAGTCCCAAACATCTGGAGGGCCGGAGTTTGCCTATGCCTGGGGTGGACCATTGCAGGGTTCAAAAGCCATGGGGCCAATCTACAATTTCCTAGTACTGCTTTCTGGTGATGATCGTGCAGGCATTAGTGGAATACAGTTCCTCCAACTTCTATCCCTCTAAGTCATTCCAGAAGGACAATGTTGTCGAAAGCTGCTGAGACACCAAGGGGAACCAACAGGGTCATACTCTCCCTGTCTCTCCCAGCAGAGGGTATCAATGAGGGAAACCACAGCTGTTTGAACACTAAAACTGGGCCCAAAGACGGAATGAAATGGGTATAGAGATCATGGAATCTGTTTGGGTACATAAAGCCCTTTAAGGAGTCCCACCAAGAGATCATGGGTGCCCCTTTCATTTTCCCTTGTTTCCTACAATAAACAGTAAAGTTTTAATGAATAATTCAAATTCTATGACTGAGCCATGAGATTTCCTATAGCCGCAAGATCTTAGGACAAGGTGGACTGTCAGTTGTGTCCGCGATACATCACAAGGCATAAACTTATGCTAGTGCTGTATACAGATATGCCAGCACAAATGGTTCTGACTGTGGTGTCAAAACCAATTTTCACAAGTGGTTCCCACTCTGATCCTTAACATTTGCAAAAGAGCATCCATCTGGAATGCCAGCATCATTCATGTCATGGCTTCTGACACCGTACCAGAAATGCGATAGATTTGCCCTTCATCCTCAGGTTTTACATCAGGGCCCTAAGTGACTCTAGTGCCTGAGGAGGCACTTAATTTTATGATACTGTGTGATACACTGTAACAAATATTCAAAAGTAGAAAGGTGCAATAGATACTTTTCTAATTATCCAACTTTGTTATCACTAGGTAGATAATTATCACTGCTGTGTTGCTTTTTCGCTTTGTTTTGTTTTTGCAGTCATTTCCAAAGCAGAATTGGGGATTCCAACATTCCAAATGTTTTGATAGGAATAGTAGGATTTCGAACAGCCCTTCTTCCTTCCCATTACTTTCTTTGTGTTACTATATAGAATTCATTCTGGCTGCTTGGCTCCTATTTCTTTTTTACAGCTTTTCTTTCCCAAATACACATTTACATATCCCTGATTTTCTCATCTCTCTCTCTCTCTCTCTCTCTCACACACACACACACACACTGTAGACTACAGCCTTTCAAATGTTAACAGAAAATTCTGTGCAATACAGAAGTTTCATGATCCATTTCCTTCCTAATTGGCTTTGCACTATTGTGGTCTATTATTTTGTAACTTTCTTTTGAATTTTGTGTCCCACTTTAATTCCCAACTTCTTTAAAAGAGAGAGAGTGAGTGAGATGGGCAAATATAGTTAACCAGCTAGAAATACCAGTGTGTCTGCAATTATCCTTTAAAAACCACTCATGTATCCCAGATGCTTTCAGCAGGAAAGGCTCATATCTGATTTTTAGTACCTGTTTAAACAAAAATAGATGTTTATCTCTTTAAAAATTTGCCAGGATGCTGTCACTTCCCCATTTACTAATGTTATGTTGTGACAGAATGTGTCAGCATCTCACAGAAATGAAAAGAGATATAGTCCTGTATTTAGTGAAGCTGAAAAATATGTCGTCATCAATTCAGTGAAAAGCATCTTCCCATCTGCAAATGTGGGCAAGTACAGGGATTCTAAGAGCCCAGTTTTTCTTAATGCTATAAAGGAATTTAAGAGTACCATTAAAGCCACCCTCTTCCCTTTCCCAGCATTGCTCATACTCAACATCAGGGTATTTGCTTACTAGAATGACAGTAGCACAGGGGCCAGTTCCCAATGAGGTTTCCTATGGGAAGATATCACCAGCTAACTGTGGTTGTTCTTGTTTAGTCCTTTAGTTGTGTCCGACTCTTCGTGACCCCATGGACCAGAGCACGCCAGGCACTCCTGTCTTCCACTGCCTCCTGCAGTTTAGTCAAACTCAAGCTGGTAACTTCTAGAACACTGTCTAACCATCTCGTCCTCTGTCGTCCCCTTCTCCTTGTGCCCTCCATCTTTCCCAACATCAGGGTCTTTTCCAGGGAGTCTTCTCTTCTCATGAGGTGGCCAAAGTATTGGAGCCTCAGCTTCAGGATCTGTTCTTCCAGTGACCACTCAGGGCTGAATTCCTTAAGAATGGATACGTTTGATCTTCTTGCAGTCCATGGGACTCTCAAGAGTCTCCTCCAGCACCAGAATTCAAAAGCATCAATTCTTCGGCGATCAGCTTTCTTTATGGTCCAGCTCTCACTTCCATACATCACTACTGGGAAAACCATAGCTTTAACTGTACGGACCTTTGTTGGCAAGGTGATTTCTCTGCTTTTTAAGATGCTGTCTAGGTTTGTCATTGCTTTTCTCCCAAGAAGCAGGCGTCTTTTAATTTCGTGACTGCTGTCACCATCTGCAGTGATCATGGAGCCCAAGAAAGTAAAATCTCTCACTGCCTCCATTTCTTCCCCTTCTATTTGCCAGGAGGTGATGGGCCCAGTGGCCATGATCTTCGTTTTTTTTGATGTTGAGCTTCAAACCATATTTTGGGCTCTCCTCTTTCACCCTCATTAAAAGGTTCTTTAATTCCTCCTCACTTTCTGCCATCAAGGTTGTGTCATCTGCATATCTGAGGTTGTTGATATTTCTTCCGGCGATCTTAATTCCGGCTTCGGATTCATCCAGCCCAGCCTTTCGCATGATGAATTCTGCATATAAGTTAAATAAGCAGGGAGACAATATACAGCCTTGTCGTACTCCTTTCCCAATTTTGAACCAATCAGTTGTTCCATATCCAGTTCTAACTGTTGTTCCATATCCAGTTCTAGCTGACTGTGGTAGTTAGCAGCAACTTGTACATGCTACCTTCTTGGTCACCCTGAGTTCCTGCCATGTTCTTTGACTCAGAGCAGCAGAGAACTAAGAAGAGAGTGTTAAAAGCACCTCTCAGGACATGACTGTAGCTGCTGTCAGAATGGCAAAACGGTACAGTCAACTAGAGGCTTCACACCACATGGGCTCTTGTGTGAATTGCCCCATTTTAGATATGTGATCAATAAACCAGGGTCAACAAACTTTTTCAGCAGGGGGCTGGTCCACTGTCCCTCAGACCATGTGGTGGGCCGGGCTATATTTTGAAAAAAATAATGAACCAATTCCTATGCCCCACAAATAACCCAGAGATGCATTTTAAATAAAAGGACACAGTTTACTCGCGTAAAAACACACTGATTCCTGGTCCGTCCACAGGCCAGATTTAGCAGGCAATTGGTCCGGATCTAGCCCCCAAGCCTTAGTTTGTCTACCCATGCAGTAGACTCACGTATCACTCAAGACTGCAGGTAAAGGTCAAAAGTTTGAAAACCGCTGAACACTGGGGAAACCAAGGGTAGCAGGTAGCTCCCTGCCCATCCTAAGCTAAAGCTGATCTATACAGGGCATGGATCATAGGTAAAACTCTTCCCCATTTAAACCATCAATGTGCACTCAGCCATATTTAAGTGCATTCATTATGAGTGCACTGATAAGCCCATTCACATGTAATGTGTTTCTGCCAAGGAGCCCCCCCAGCTTGGCCACTGATTGCTGACATGCCATTATGTACACAGAGTTTGCTTGGGTATCAGTTCACACTTTATTAACACTTCATTACTCAGTGCACAAAGACTTGTCGCAGCTGAATATGTGAACTGAGATAGTTGACAAATATTGCACTTGTGATGGCATTAGGCGAGGCAAAGGTTCTGCCTGCAATGGCTCATTCGCACATGCAAGGCATCACTTCATGGCCTCACAAGAATCCCACTGATTATAAAAGCTGGAAATGGAAGAAAGTGAGGCATGAAGTTTGCTGACACTTTCATTCCACAAGACAGTTCTTCAGATGGCTAATTAGGAACCTTCCCAAATCACTTGCAGTATTATACAGTTGCAAAATCCCAGCCACATCAGCCAAGATCTGCTCAATGGCTGAACAACCTGATTTCCCATAGAAATAATTTTTCAGTATGAGAAGAAAGCAATTTGGTTGAAGTTGTGTTGGGAAATCTGAACTCCAGCTATTAATGCTGGAGCTTTCAAATGTCCATCTCTGCCTCCAGTATGTCTTCCCAGCTCTCACCTGGATCTCATCTACAACTTCTGGTTTGCTTTCACCCAAGTCAGTTTAATCTAAAATACTATGAAGTATTGGTTTATTCTTTGAAGTAGACAATGATATATGCAATTAGGATAATATTGGTTATATATGTATTATTTTTCATTTATGACTTCGTGTTTAAAAACATTTACATCTGCCAAACATGGCTCCACAGAGCTACAGCAAACTGGTCTTCAGTCATACCTAGGCCCCATAATTGCCACTCTTGCCTGGAAAAAAGGCAAGAGGCTGTGACCTCGGATACTAGACAGAAGGTCTCTTTCTGTCTTGATTTTACAAAATAAGACAAGACATGCACAAGGTATTCTAAACAAAGATAAGCCTTGTAATGTCAGTAATATAAACCACCCTGGACTCTGTGCTTATTAATTGAGGAACTTCTTCATGTGCCTCCTCCACATGAAGTCCGGAGGGTGGCAACATAAGAATGGATCTTCTCTGTAGTAGATCCCTGTTTGTGGAATGTTCTCCTCAGGGACGTTTGCCTGGCACCTTCATTATATATATTTTAGGCACCAAGCAAAAACCTGGCACTGTTATCTCAGAACATCCAGGTGTAGGGGATGTGTTAACGCAAGACATGAGACCAAGCACTTTGAAATTTAACTCATTGTTTACATGATATCACCAACCAAAAAAACCCCTCCTTCCCTTTGTTATGATATCACTGCAAAAATAGAAGGGATTGACACAACAGAGGGCCTTTCCACTTTGAGGAGCATAGATTGGCATATTTGCCACCAACATGGTGGCTCTTAATTTTTCCTGGTGCACTTTACCTCTGTGATGGCTCAGAATTTGGGAATTACCAGTGCATAATCAAAAGCAGGCAGGATCAGGAAGAGAACAAAGCTGTTTGTGTCTCTGCAATGAGTGTCGATTGTGGCTGCATAATGCATGGTTGAAGTGCAAGCAGGAGGTGGCAGGGCTGGGTGTGGAAAACCTCCCGGCACAATTCTGATTCACATATTTCATACTTTATCACGATCACTCCTAGGCTACAGCAACCTCTGATTCTCTCTCTCTCACACACACACACACACCAACCAATGCAAAGAAATGCACAGCCAAGGTCACTGTATACCAAATTGCTCAAAAACAAACACTTGGGGATTTAGGATATTTATTCACTGACCCTGAAATGTCAGCTTGACACAGCTACTAATGGAGCATACCTCTCTGCAAAGTTATTCCTCTATGCAAAGGTGCCACCAACTGTGAGAAGGCACCCGAGGTGCCTCCTGGAAACAATCTGCATATGTTATTTTATTGCTAGGTCTCATAAATCAACATTATAGGGAGGGGGAAATGAGTAGAATTTCATACTATTTTAGAACTAGGGGAGAACCAGAATGACACATTCTTGAGGGCCCCATGACACCAGCAGCACACTGCTTAAACTTTTAACTGTTTTATTGTGAGTGTGCTAATCAAATGAAGGTAAAAGAGAAGGAAGCAAGTGCTAATTTATCAACTAGATAATTAGTGTGTGGATGGAGTAGACCATCTAATACGATTTCTTTAAAAAATATACATTTCTGGTTATGTTCCTGTCATTTGGGGAAGCCAAATTTATGTGGTATTCAACCATCACCAGGGATAATCTCTGGGACATTTCTGGAGGCTGATGAAGATTTGGTTCTGCCAAGTATTCTTTTGTGCTACTGCTACTATTACTACTATAGGGACGCGGGTGGCACTGTGGTTTAAACCACTGTGCCGCTTGGACTTGCCGATCGGAAGGTTGGTGGTTCGAAGTCCTGTGATGGGGTGAGCTCCCGTTGTTCAGTCCCAGCTCCTCCCCACCTAGCAGTGCAAGTAGATAAATAGGTACTGCTCCGGTGGGAAGGTAAATGGCGTTTCCATGCACTGCTCTGGCTTCACCAGAAACAGCTTAATCATGCTGGCCACATGACCTGGAAAAACTGTCTGCAGAAGCAGACAAACGCTGGCTCCCTCGGCCTGTAAAGCGAGATGAGCACCACAACTCCAGAGTCGTTTGCGACTGGACTTAACTGTCAGGGGTCCCTTTACCTTTACTATTACTACTACTACAGCCTGAATATTAAGTTCTACATTTTCTAAACCTATTATGCATCCTGATTCTTGCACCTAGAATCCCAGTCTCTCAATCTATTTGCCCCATGGATGTGAATAAGAAACGAGTCTTAAAAGGACAGGTGGAGCATTGCAATGTCTCTGCTATTTATTGAATCACCATAAAGAATGCATGCAGGCATGCCCCAATGTCTCATTAATGCAATCCATGGGGAAGACGCATATCCCAGAGTTAGAGCCCATAGATTAAGAAGCATATTCAATATTAGACATCTAACCACCTATTTTAAAAACAGAACTGAGGCTTATGTCTACCAAACTCTTAGAGAGCTGCTACTGGTCAAAATCAGTGCTTAACTAGGATGGGCCAATAGTCTGATTCGAAATAAGCCAGCCTCATGGGTTCCAAAGTCCAAGGTGTCTTCTCAACTTCTTCTTGTGTGTCTGCTGTATGCTAGATCTTTCTTTTGATTTCCAGGATCATATTCCCAGTCCAGTTGAGAATGACAGCTACATATGCAATTTTTCCCAAGAACAACTAATGAGGGCGAAGACGTTTTAAGCTACTTGTACAAATTAGTTATTGTCCATTCTTTCAATTTAAAATGGAGACATGCACTAATTGCTTTATTATCAGGCAATACTGTGATTCTATTATGTTGTGGTGAGCTTTCAAGGTTGTCAATTCCAGATAGCATTGTTCTTTATCTCAACTATTATTTCAAGACAATGTGACAGGCTGAACACACACACACAAATGCATAATACTATGTGTCTCAGCAGCTGGGTGGTTAACATGCATCCTAATCACAGGCTCATGCACAGTCATCCCTCCTCACATGGTTAGTTAAGCCCCATTTATAATGCCTGGGTAGGGCTTTAGTATTCTGAATATTCCATTTAGTTAACATGGCTAACAGTCACTGATAGCTCTGTTGTCTGTATGAAGCTGACATATATATTGAGTCCAGCCATTACATATACTTAAGATCCACTGACTTGAATGGGACAAACAGCACAGTTCCAAGCGAGTCTATTCAGAAGTAAGCCCCATTCAATTCAGGTGTGCATAGGGTGGCAGCTTTAAATCCTTTTAACTGATTATCACTACCACTTTTACTGCTGCCGCTACTATTAATAGCCTGCCCTTCACCAAATGTTTCCAGGCTGGGTTACAAAAATATCACAATTTAAAACAAATACAAGTTACATGAAGATCATAAAATAAAACCACAAAAGAACTATGGCAAAAGTATATGATGAGCAAAAGCATGGCACTGCACAACAGCAGGCTAACCTCTTTAATGTTAGCCTGGATTCAAACTGACATGCAAAATAATAATTATAGATATGCTGAAGGTAAAGGGACCCCTGACCATTAGGTCCAGGCGTGGCCGACTCTGGGGTTGCGGCGCTCATCTCGTTTTATTGGCCAAGGGAGCCGGCATACAGCTTCCGGGTCATGTGGCCAGCGTGACTAAGCTGCTTCTGGCGAACCAGAGCAGCACATGGAAACACCATTTACCTTCCCGCTGGAGCGGTACCTATTTATCTAATTGCACTTTGACGTGCTTTCGAACTGCTAGGTTGGCAGGAGCAGGGACCGAGCAATGGGAGCTCACCCCGTCGCAGGGATTTGAACCACTGACCTTCTGATCGGCAAGTCCTAGGCTCTGTGGTTTAACCCACAGCGCCACCTGTGTCCCATAGATATGCTACCCTTGTGAAAATTGCATATCTGCTTTTGCAGAGAAGTGTTTTGGAAACAGAAGGGCGTACCACAAAGGAAGGAATATAACACAGTGCTCCAGTTACTGAACAGAGTGTGGCTATTTCAAGAACACCATTCCTTAGCTTCTGCTGGAGCCTTTGTGGGTCTTTTTCAAAAATTAGCTAGGTTGTGGCGGTTAGCAGAAATAAACTGAGTGCTGAGGCATAACAACAAAATTGTATGCTGATAACCACCAGTGATGAGTCATGCTATGACTGGGTAAGAACCAAAATAATGGGGTCGTGCTCCCATCCCATGTTTCCCAGAACCACAAATGTGATTGAATCACTTAATTTTCACAGCCTGTTTTGAACTCCTGGCACAAGGCGCTTATATGCATTGCTTATTTTAAGTGTGTTTGGATTGCTGGTATTTATATAATAATGTGGCTTGGGGTGGGGGTTGCATATTGGATGAACATTTAAATGCAGCCAGATCATTTTTAGATCCTGACTTCGGTTTGTAGAGAGAAAGAAAAATCAGAAACTACTTTGAATAGTGGAAAACATAGGGGTAAGAAATGTTATAATCCCACTCTGTTCAGTGTATGGGAAGCATTTAGTTAATCCTGTCACCAGAAATAAAGAGGTACATCTTTCAAAAGTCATTCCTAGCGGTATAAAATCCAACAGGGAAACATTGGTTAAATGAACTGCAACAAGTAGAACTGCTATGATTTTGATACAAATCTCTAAACTGACATCTTGCTAAGAACACTGGTTTTTCAAGGAAGGTATTTTGTGACTGTTTCATAATATTATTCTGTGTATCTGACATCATTCTTATCCATGGGGAAATTGCACCAAATCTCTGATGAACAAGAATGTAGTGGCATAAATACTGGTGTTCAACCCCCTACCTTAAGAAATGTGACTGATTTTAATGAAATTATCTTTGCTTTCCAATGAAATTCCACTGAATGGAGTTTGGATCTGTTGTATCTTACACCAGTATAACTTGTAGAGATGGAGGAAAAATTCAGTTTCATCCACATTTTAATGTGAACCAATGTAATTTCATAGAATCATAGATCTGTAGAGTTGGCAGGGATCCCGAGAGTAGGGATCCCTGCAATGCAGGAATCTCAACTAAAGCATCCATGACAGGTATCCATCCAACTTCTGCTTTTAAACCTCCAGCAAAGAAGAGTCCACCACCATCCAGTGAAGTTCATTCCTCTGTCAAACAGCTCTTACTGTCAGAAAGTTATTCTTGGTGTTCAGCTGGAATCTCCTTTCTTGTAACTTGAATCCATTGGTTCGGGTACTACCCTCCAGAGCAGGAGAAAACAAGCTTGCTCCATCTTCCATGTGACAGCCCTTTAGATATTTGAAGGTGGTTCTCTTCTCGGTCTCCTCTTTATCAGGCTAAAGATACCCAACTCCCTCAACCATTCCTCATAAGGCTTGGTTTCCAGACCCTTGATCATCTTGGTTGCTCTCCTTTGTACATGTTCCAGCTGGTCACTAACCTTCTTAATTTGTGTTGCCCAGAACCACAATACTATAGGTGTGGTCTGGCCAAGGCATTTTTTACACATTTGCTGGCTTTAATTAAGTCAGCAACTATATTCTCCTTATTAGTCCTGCCCACCAGGTTTCAAGTTAATAAAGAGAAACAAGGCCAGGTCCCCTTCTTGCCAGCTTCCTGTACCCCCAGACAGTCAGGTGTTTCCACACTGGGAAAGCCTGGTTTTTATTTCTAGCCCAGAAAGAAAACTGAACACACATCAAATCAGTATTTAAGCTCCTAGAAGATGGCAAACCATGTTAATGAATCCTTATTCCCTTGAGGTTCATTACTTCTGTGGAAATAATGCCTTGTTTGCAAAGGCATTTTTTTTCTGCCTGACCTTCAGTTCAGAAGCTCTGCCCACCTCTCAAGCAATCATTAAGTATACCTCTTTGCTCTTTATGTATCTTCCTGGCAAACTGAGTTAACAAGTTTAGCATTACTGCAATGCACTGCCCAGCCAATGCAAAGATACCACTTAGTATATGTTTGCTACTTAAGTAGAATCCTTGTTCATTTCCTTCCTTTGTTTTGATTTGCTTGTGCAAATTTGCCTGGTTAGAAAGTATCAGTTGCATTTATTTCCCAAAAGGCCATTTATTTATAGCCCTACCTAAGCTATTTGCTCAGTAGGTTCCGTGCTAAATTGAATGTTGTAACTGAGTAGTGGGTTACCTGTATATAGTGGCTCAAATTTTAGGAGACCAGAACTCAAAATATGTAGTCCAACTCTAGCACAGGGTTATTGTGTTAGAGTTGAAATAAGTGTTGAAGGCTGCAATCTTCCACACACTGACTTGGTAGAGAGAAGAGTAAGTGCCACACTTTTTAACAACAACGAAAAGAGGTCTGGTACTGCATACCTTTGAGTACCCCCTGAAAAAAGCATTGCTTTTATATTTGTTGGAAGCCACCCAAAATCTGAATATCATATAAATACTATAATAGATAATTAATTTCATGGATAGGCTTAAATAGTAGATAATTAATGGTGACCAGGTTCCTTGAAAGAGCACCTGTACAGACTTGTAAAATGGCTTAGACCATCTGGATAAATTCTACTTATGTCACCAGACCCCACAAAATATCATTGGGCAGTAATCCAAAAATGGGCATTTTCTCCTATTAGCCCTGTATTATGAAATGCCCTTCCCTCTGCTATACTTAAAGCAGCAACCACTGAACATATCTTTCCCCCCTAGCTTTCTTTGACCCATAAGATCAGACCCTGTTTTATTCACTTGAGTCCCCTGAAATTGTGTTTATTGTTTTATATGCTTTTCTACTGCTGACTTTAGGGTCACAATCATTTGAAGATCTTGGCAATCTCATTTTCTACCTCCACCCCCTTTCAAATCCCCATCTTTCCTCACAAACAGTGTGTGGGTTATTTGAAAAGTTTGAGAAAACATGTTTTTTAAGCCTTAAAAATAAGTGCCAGAAAAATAATAAAAAAGGAACAAAGGAATTTATTACACTTTTAAAATTATATTATCACTTAACAAGTATCTTGACAAATGTTCAGTCATGACTAATAAAATAAGATTAACCATATGAATTGCAGCATTTTTTTCTCAATCCTCAGTAGCATTTGAGCTGTAAAGTATAGAATCAATGTTTAGTGTAAATAAGAAATTCCCTTTCATTGTTCCTGTGACGCATAGTCAACGTCTTGAAGGTAAAGAGAATAAAGTTGCAGGAAGCCACAATAATCCTTCCTGTAAATTTCTTTACTGCAGAGAATATTGGACAGACATTGGTCTAATAAAGTCATTTCGGTTGTGTTTCCTGGATTTCCTTGGCAGTGACACCCTGTCATCTTACAGTGGCCCCAAGGCATTCCAGGAAGAGTGGTCATCAGGAAGTTACTATGGGTTCTCTCTGTAGCTATTGTGCCAGCTATACTTCCTGAAATATTCAGTAAGGTAAGGAGCAATCTTCTTCGTGAAATTTACACACTGAGATAATAATAATAATGCATTTCTTTTTGCAAGGAAAGAATGTTATTGAGAAGTGAAACAGAGGGATTTTGGTACAGCTTTAACCTGAACTCAGGTTTCTCCAGACTGATGGCAGTTGTTTCTTGCACCATGACGTGTCCCACCAGATTCCTGGCCAAGTTGTAGGAATGTTGAGGGTGGCAGGAGAGGATATATGGATTATTAATATCCTTCCTAACTTGTGCTAGCAAGTTTCTTTATGCAGAAGAGTTACATTCCGCTTCTTACGCAGCAGAAAACTGGTTGCAGACTCATGTGAGCCTCTTAAGGCAATTAACAATTCAATCTGGCCTGGCCAGATTGAGACATGTTCTGTTATTCCTGGTAAGACCCCTTTTATCCCTCCTGAAAGAATAAAGGCACCAATCTTATTCATAAGTAACAAAAAGTAGTTTTACTCACGATCAGGCAGAGCACAGTGTGATCCCTGAAGGCAGGCTTTAGGCTTAAAGTTACAAACAGTTGGTCTTTAGGCTTAAAGTTACAAACAGTTGGTCTTTAAGGTGCTACTGGAAGGAATTTTTTTATTTTGTTTTGACCATGGCAGACCAACACGGCTACCTATCTGTAACTGTTACAAACATGTACAAATAGGTTTACCCCACATAGGAGATCACCTGGGGGACAGTCCAGGTGAATCAGGAAGTTCGCAGCACGAAGATCGGAGAGAGAGAGGTGGCTGCATGACTTGGCCTTCTACCAGGTCTGGAAAGGTCCCGCCCACCTACCAATCACATGCAAGAAAGGATACTCCAGCCAGGTGTAACAGGAAGTTCAACTGACTGGACCAACATCCCCTGCATGACCACTCTAGCAAAATAGGTAATGTTGTACTTGACTGCTCCCAGTGGATTACATCCCACACAAGTCAGATCTGACTCTTCCTCTTCTCCCCCCCCCTTCCTTTTTCTTTCTCTTCTTCCTCTCTTTACCAGGAAGGGGTGGGGCAGGCCCCAGATCTGTGGAGTGAACATCATGGGCGCAGGGCATACTGGGGGCAGGCCAGCTCTGCCGCAGTCTTACTTCTACACTCTGCAACCTATAACACAATGGGCCCTCATGCTGTGAAATTTCATTGGTCAGGAGAGGGGGATGAGATTTAGCCTCTCTCCTGTCACAGTACTCTCCTTCCTGCTAATTACCATTTCTCTGAATATTGAACCAGGGATACAGGTATGCTGATGGATTTGCTCAATTAATATCCCGCCCTTTCCCACCCCCACCCCAGGAGTCCATTTTGGCAAAGACATGCTTAGGTATGCGTAGAGGCAGTAAACGGCAACAACTTTATATATGAAGATTATTTACACATACACAGTAGTGTAAACCCATTTGTGAATTGTTTGCACAGGCTGGATTTTCTAAGCTGGGAGAGATGGAGTCTGAACACACCAGTAAGATAGGAGAGCTTGTCATAGTAATGTGTCCTTTCTTCTTGGCTGTTTTCAGTGAAATGATGTTGGGATGGGGACTGAAGCTTGATGTCAAGGATTGGCTGGACACTGAAGAGTGGTGACTAGATACTGAGGGTGGGGCACCAGGAGAAGCGGACTTGGAGACTTACCTAGAGATCAGTAGCCGGTTGGGGGCTGTAACAACCAGAAGACTAGAGTCAGAGGCAAGAGAAGATGCAGGATTGGACAGGTGCAGGAGGAATGAGAGATGGGTCAGGCTGGTGTAGAGTCAAGGTCTTCCACACCTCCTCCTCCTCTTCTTCCTGTCCTCACTTCTCCTGCTCCACTGTCTCCCAGGACCTGAAGAAGATTGAAGTGGGAGGATCAGAAAAAAGTTAGGCCTCTCCTCTTAACGGAGGAGAGGTGTTGTGAGCGGGAACTGCTTCCCGCACTCACAGGGGGCGTAACCAAGCCCCCTGCATCATTGAGCCCTGTACCCGTGTCATGCTCCCCAGCTGGCCAATCTGGCTGGGGGGGGCGTGGTTTTGCTGTTTAAAATGGCCACAGGCTCACAGGCTCCTCCTGCTTGTTCCTGGCTTCCTCACATCACCCGCCCTCCCTCCCTTTAGGTTTTTGCTTCGTTTCTTGACCTTGCTATAGACTTCGGTTGGTCGCCTTGGTTGTCCAAGGGGCCTGGTAAGAATTTTTCCACTTGGCAGATTGGCACCAGCCACTTGCTTTTCGCCTACCTCGTAGCAAATCGTCACAGCTTTGTAAGTTTTGGTGGTTAGGCACTGGAAAATGCATTGTGTGTTAGAGGGGAGGTTGTGGCCTTCACCTACCCCTCCCATTTAAGGGTATTCCATTAAAGGAATCCAGCGGTCGTGGTTCCTGTGTGATGCCCAGGTGGTGGCTAGGCCCATAGCACGACCCCTGGTGACTCTAGGGGAAAGCTTCCAGTTGATTTGCATCAACAAGCTCCCCCTACAGGTAGTTAACCCTTGCGTGACTCCCAGCAGAGCGGGCAGGAGTCAAGTATAGACATTTCAATCCAATGCCTAAGCCAATACCACTCACATTCTGTAACCAATAAAGTTGTGGCCTTTTTTAGCCCATTAACTTAAATACTTGTGTCCATGTGTCTTATTTTATCCGCAAGGGGGGCAGGGCCTCTACTCACAACAGACAGTCTGCACCAGCTTGTGTGCTGCTCAAGTGTGGGAGATACATAAACTGAGGGCAGGGGTGGGGCTTCACTGATGCCTCATCAGGTGTATGACTAGGAGTAGCTGAGAGATGTAGACCTTTTCCTAACTTGTAAGCGTATTTTGACCAAAAAAAAAAAAAAAGAGTTAAATCCTCACCTGGGACTTTCCTTGCCTGACAGCGCCATGACACTTGTCTGTTGTTGTTGTTGTTGTTGTTGTATTGGGTTAGAACAAATTTCAGTTTTGAAAGCATCTATAACAAATTACGGTCCCACAGATACAGTAGGTTGGCTCAGGCTTGGCTCTGATTCGGGAAACCTTCCTCCTGTTAATTGCAGTTGGAAACTAAAGAACCAAGAGGAGTCATACCCAGGTCTCACCAAGAGCAGCACACATGGAAGGAGGAGAAACAAGTCAAATGCTATAAGTATATAAACTAGCAAGTATTTTTAATGTTCTGTGAGAAAACTATAATATACAGTTTATTCAGTGGAACCATCAAACACCCATTTTCTCCTCATACGTTCCCATGTCGGAATAATTCCATGAGACTGAACCTTCTGTTTATCCAATTTTCTGCTTATTAGTAAGCCTGGAAATTCTCAGGACGTTTCAGTAAATGAGGCTAACCAACGCCTGATGCATAACATTGAGATAAAAGCTGCAGGAGTGTTAAGGCAGATCTAAATGATGTTTAAGCCGCAGATGAAATGTTTCATCCCAGCAAGGACCATAGAGAAGATTAAGTGTGACCACATGAAATGGTGACAATGGGCATAAAGTGTTTGGGACGCTTATAGCTGGTGTTAACACAATGTAAAAGCAACAGGAGAACTCCAAACACTTCTGTAGAAGGAAACAAAAGTATCTCCAAGAGCCCAGAGAGGATAAAGACAACATCTTTTACTGCCAACAGATAGGGACTTGTTTGCTTTAAGTAAAATCTTCACTTATTTACACAGCTAAGTGTCTGTGACTTATTCTAGCCTAAGTATTTTCATGGGAAACATTTGTTTAAAGACGGATGAGGATAGATTCAAAATCTAACCAAGTTTGAATGTGCTCAGTAACAATTGCCATTATGCTTAACTCCCTCTTCCATATTTCTCTTCCAAGTATCCTCTATCGATAACCTTCTGCTATTGTTATAAATAATTGAAAGGAAATGGTTAATAAATATATATTACAAGATCTGTTGTTTCAGGAAAAAAGAGTAACGATTGCCCTGCATTGACAGTATTGATATGGCTTATTATAAAAGTAACTAAAATCTAATGCTGTAGCTTAGATCCTAAGAACCAGCGGCAGAGTTCCAAGTGGGATGATATATTTCTACTGGTGTTCAGTACAGCCAACCTATGTTCAATACAGCTTGAAGTGTCTTAGTGTCTTGGAAGTGTCTTGGAAAGTGTCTTGGAAAAATGTGGACAGATGTGTCAGTTTCAGTTTCTTTTAGCATCACATATATTTCCAGCTAAAGTTCAGTTAACCAGATTTCCACTTCAGTTTGCATTAAATAAAAAGTCCTCACTTAAAAGAAAAAGTCAGTAATTTAGTGCCCATTTATTTGTGCAAGCATTTTCCATAAATGGACCGCATTTTTGTATGTTATTTTCATTAAAAATTGTATTTTTATGTAGACTTTCCCCTAATGTTCACATTTTTGGCTGAGGAAACCACATTGCAAAATTCAGAATTTCAAAGGAGAGCTGTGTTTCAGTTTTCATATTGTTTCAGGAAGTGCAAATCAGTTAGGCTTGTGTTAAAATGTGAACTAAACTGATTTTCTTCCCCCATCCATCTTTGTATGGGTCAATGGAATGAATAATTATTGAAAAATTGAGGGGGACTTTCCCCCTGAATCTGAGGCTCATAATACCCTAAGGTGAAAGCACACTCTGGCTCACTCAGTACAAACTCCACTCTAAACCAGGGCACATATCTTCATTTTCCATCTTTTTTTCTCTGTGGTCCAAATTAATGCACAGCAGCCCTGAATATTCAGACTGAAATGTAACTCAAGACAGATACTCTGCACTAAAGGCAAGCTATTTTTTTCTTCACATCATCAAACCAATATTTTATCTTGCAGAGATACAAGACATTATTGTTTAGCATGTTGTAATTTACACAACAAAACAAATGTTAGCACCCATGTCAGCTTCCTCTATCTGATAATCAAATGTTTTCACATTGAATAGGATTATACAAGCAGTGTGATTTGAATAATTAAATATATTTGTTTAAATAAACATAAAATAGGGGTTGTTATTTTTAAGGGAGAAAAAGAGACAGCTGCCGTGTCAGTGTATAAAAAAAAGAGAGATCATTATCACCGTATACTGAGGGAGTAAAGGAGAATGAAAACCAACAGTTCTGCCATAATTATTTCATTCGGATATATATGTGGAGGGATGAAAGTGGGAGATCAGTAACAAATTGCTAGCGAAACAGAGAGTGTGCTCAAGCAGTTGAAGGCGATAACGTTTCAGAAAAGGAAAAGTCGAAATGCCTCAGAAAACATAAGTAAGCTAAGCATTTTTCTCTGTGACTTGAGGCAGGGCACCAGCAAAAAAAAATTAGGTAAAATGTACATTTTGTCAATTCAGTGCACAGTCATTGATCTCTGTTGAGTGTTGAGCCTAATGAGGCAAATAGAATAACATCATAATGGTTCTTTCATATGTGCAAAGTCTAGGCTTCAACTGTGGTGCAGAACTAAGCCACAGCTCATAAATAAAGGGACAGCCTTTGGAATGAAGAGAGAACTCTCGTTTCAAATGAACATGTGCGAGCGTCAGTCCCTGGAAATGATGCTTATTGGCACCACACAAACACGTACACACACCCAAAGTCAACCCTCACTTCTTTAATGTCACCATTAAAAGATGACACAAATATTTAATATTCACAAATATTAAAGCCGCCAGATATATTTCACAGACAGCTATAATGGCTGCTGTAATGTTAACAATTCCTTATTAATTTTTGTAGACAACAAGCCACTTGCTCAGGGAAATACACTGATTTGAACAGCACTAACTCAGGAACAAATTACTTCCACATCACAGCCTTCATCCTTGGGATATTGGGTTCACTGTGTTGTAGGTGAAATTCTCTGAAATGTTTTCCCGTTTGAGTTGCAATGTTTTAGTAGATAAGGCAATGGGTTTGAAGCGGAAGCTCCTGGAGCGATCTCAGACTAATTGTCTCAGGGTTCCAACCTTCTTCTCAGAGTTTATAGTGAAAGGAATACAATTCCAGTGGAAGGAGCCAGAATCCAGAAGCTCAAGGCTGGGGTTACCAATACTGAGCCAGATGAACCAATGTTCTGATTGCATATGAGGCAACTTTCTATATTCCTAACATTACAAGATGTGCCTGGTTATGATAACAGGAAACTTTACATTTGGGCCGGGCTGGTACCCAGAGTGGATGCCCCATTTGCTGCACTGACCTCTGGGGAGAAACAGCTGCTGCAAATTTAATAAGTCTGTAAAAGATGAAAGTTCACTGGCCCTTTTTTGGTGGCTTCCATCAGTTACAAAAGAACCAGACATGGGAATTTACTGGCCTGGCAAACGAAACCATTTATGTATCAATGACTGGCAAACAATTGGACATTATCTCATCCCAATTCCCCTCTGATTTACTTTTGCGAAACATTTATTTTCCTCAGGCTGCCACTTGCATTATTACTTTTATTGTACTGAGGTTTAGAGGGGGGGGGACCCACTCTAATGAGGGTTATTATAGACCTGTATAGAAGCAACATGAATATTCATGCTGAGGATGCTATTACAGAATTTGAAAAGTATTGTTCTGTTTTGATAGTTCATTGTTTCAAACTCTTCCTTAAATGATAGCTTAGTGGCATCCAATGGTCTAGGGGAATTTGATATATTAATCCTGACCTTTCTCTGAAAGAAAATTAGAAAATGTATATTTATCAGGTTCAGTACAATTTGCAAAGCCAAGAAGAGTTGAAGTGTTTCTTTTTTACAGAAGGCAATCTATAGTAGCACTACAATGGGATTACAGTGCAGGAGGCCACTGTGTACTCTTTCCTCATAGGGCAAGAGATATTCCTTGTAAGTGCTTCTTATGCATTTCCATTACCACATTTTGTGATTATAAGAAAATAAATAAATGATATATGAGAGGAAGATACCACTGATATAGGCCACATCTGCACTACATATTTGAAGCACTGCGATAACACATTAACAGTTGTGTCTTCCCCCAAAGAATCCAGGTAGTTTGTTGAGGGTTGGGTTGTTAGTAGCCCCCTAATTACCTCTCAGCGGTACAATTTCCAGAGTTTGCTGTAAAGAGGGTTAAGCCACACTGGGAATTGTAGGTCTGTAAGGGGCCTCCTAACAGCTCTCAGCACCTTTAACAAATTACTTTCCCCAAAATTCTTTGAGGGGAATCTTTGAGTTGCATTCTAGTGCTTTAAATAAGTAGGGTGGATGGGGCCACAGAGGTGGATACTCTTTCAGGTATACTCTTCCGCATGCCTAAATTACCTTCACAAGTACCATTAACTATGAACTCTGTTAACTAGCACAAAATGTTGGCATAGGTTTGGAGTATATCTGCCTTTGGGGGGGGGTATTAACCACAAATCCCTATTTGATGTGTCTTGGTGTCAGTTGGGAATGGTAACACAGAACCCAGGTTTTATGGCACAAACCTAGCTGAAAACTTTGGCCTAGGTTAGCAAGAGGATGGATTGGGAGTTTGTAGCTAATGGAGCTCTATCCATATAGGGTAACACAAGTCATAGAATCATAGAATCATAGAATCATAGAGTTGGAAGAGACCACAAGGGCCATCGAGTCCAACCCCCTGCCAAGCACATGTCACATGCCCCAGCACCTCTGCCCCAAATCTTCCTGCACTGAGCCCTGGTTCCCAGTCACAGGATGGGATAGAAGTTTGTTCAGCCAAAGATGCATACAATATCCCTTCAGATCTTTTCACTCAATCCAGATGTGAAGCCTTTCCACCAATGTAATGAATGAGCACCTGAACAGGGTTGTTATGGGTGTAAAGGGGACTCCGAAAATCAGCCTTTAGTTCGGTTTAGAAGCAGCAGCAGACAGAGCAGAACATGACATATATCTGGTGAAATAAGGGGAACATTTCCAATATTTTGTGATTTGGGCAATATTAGCTGATAATTTACTCCCCAAAATCCAAAGATAATATGAAAGTGGCATACTATACTACCTATGAGAGCATCATTATTTGGGGAGGGGCCATTGGAAGAGTATGTTTCCCTTAAAGCACAAAATGCATACGGTATATATTCATGTGTACATACATCAAGTGCTGGGGGGTGTTAATTGTAGGAGGAAACAGTTGCTGAACCAGCATTCTTCATTAAGTGCTTGGAATCTATTCCATTCTAATTTCAAAAGAGTCCAAATTGGTCAGTGCTCAAGGTGCCCCATAAAGTCTCTCCTACTGGGCAGGTGTTTAGAGAGAAGTGAATATGCTGGGTTGATGGAGGCTTGAGGTCTTTCTTTGGCAGACTGAAAAATTGGACATTTTTATTTTCAAATAGATATTTGCTGATGGTCTGCTGTGTCATAGATGGAGTAGCTGCAGCTATTTAGGACTTATGGCTACGAATCTACATTTAATTGTTGGCAAGATGCAAGGAATAATGGTCAGTAGCTTAGCTTTTATTTTATTTTTCTAAACATGTTTAATGTTATCCCTTCACACTTGTGCACGATAATTTTGATATCAAGTCCTGCACCTAAAGCAGGAAACATAATATTAACTATTCACAATTACTACAGTTGCTTTTCAATATTATAGTGCAATATCTAAGTGGGACCAACCATTACTTAAGGGGACAAGCCATATTATAATAATCCTTACCTGGACTGACTTACAAAGTCAGTTTTCTCTTGCTGAGTAAAATTAACTGAATACCGCCCAGACTGTCTGGTTTTAGTGATACCATTTTTCAGTTCCAGACTGGGACAAATACTACAAATCCTCAATTCATGCCTACCCAGCCTGCTTGTAGCAGTCGGCAGCTGCCTTGACTCAATCTGGATTTGGCACAGATTGGCACATGTTGTCCCAATTAGGTTTGGGAATTGGACAAATCAGTTGCGCAACCCACAGTCCACACCAGATTTCCTGCTTCTGACTGCGCTGCAGCTAACGGGTGCAGAAGAATGCCAGAATCATCACCTTTGCCCAGGGAGAGCACAATCTCTGAAGCTCTGTTCAGAACATCAGTGTGTTCAACAAGCATGCAGTAGAGACCATCAGTGGCGTAGCGTGGGGGGTGCAGGGGGGGCCAGCCGCACCGGGCGCAACATCTGCGGGGGGCGCACTCGCACTAGCAGCTCTCTGCCCCTACTAAAATCCACGGGTTAGGGGGCGCAAATTACTTGCCTTGCCCCGGGTGCTGACAACCCACGCTACGCCACTGGAGACTAATGGGATTGAGGAGCCTCTTTTTTTATGGAGGTTCCCTCTGTGTTTTAAAAACACAGGTGCTCCCTGCTCCACAAGGTCACCCTACAACTTGGGGACAGTTACATGAAGGCCAAACGGGGACAGAAATAACATGCTCAGGTCATGATATTATGTTCGCTGACTGGGAACAGTTATGGACCACAGGCCTTAAATTTACGGCATGTAGTGCCTTGAAAGAAAACATAATGAAAATGATCTATAGGTGGTACATGACTCCAGTCAAGCTTGCAAAGATATACCATTTGCCCAATAATAAATGCTGGAAATGTAACGAATGTGAAGGAACTTTCTATCATCTTTGGTGGACCTGCCCAAAGGTTAAAGCCTACTGGGAAATGATCTATAATGAAATTAAGAAAATCCTTAAGTGGACATTTGTAAAGAAACCGGAGGCTTTTCTCTTGGGCATGGTCGGCCAATTGGTACCAAAGAAAGATAGGACCTTTTTCATGTATGCAACTACAGCAGCAAGAATTCTCCTGGCAAAGTATTGGAAGATGCAAGAATTACCTACTCTGGAAGAATGGCAGACGAAGGTGACTGAATTTATGGGACTGGCAGAGATGACCGGCAGAATCCGTGATCAGAGGAGAGAGACAGTGGAAGAGGACTGGAAAAAATTTAAAATATATCTTAAGAACTGTTGCAAAATCTCAGACTGATAAAATGTCAAGGGGTAAGAAACAGAGAATTATAGCTGTAAATATTTAAGTCAAGAGAATTTTGAGGGAAATTAAATATAGAAATGGAATGAAGGATTGCTAAAAAAATTTTGAAACAAGGGTGCAGTGAAGGGGAGGCATGGGGAAGTCATGTGTTGTTTGTGTATGTTTTTATTTGTGTGTTTTTTGTTTATGAAAATTAATAAAAATTATTTTTAAAAAAACAGAAATAACATGCTCATTTCTGCAGCCTCACTTGCATGGTTAGTGAACATGCTGGTTGAAGAAAGGTTGATTGACTGGGCAAAGGAATCTGTGAGTAAAGGGGAACATGGGATGCAATCTTAAGGGTTACTAGGCAATTGTCTTTTCACCGTTCTAAAACAAGGGTGGGCATACATGTTGCTCCCCTAATGCTGTCAGACTACAGCCAAGCTGTCTGAGGCTAATGTGACTTTGAATCGTAGAATCATAAAATTGTAGCGCTGGAAGGGACATCTGGAGTTGGACAGGAATCAAGGAACATCTGAAGGCCAGAGTTTCTAGAACTTGATAAAGCAAGTAAATCTCCAGGTAGGACTCAGAAATGTACGTTTTTGAGTAAAATGCTCTATTGCCTTTAATTCGGGAGTAAGGAGGTATTCTGTGAATACTTGAGCCTAGATCAGAAGGTCGGTGGTTTGAATCCCCACGACGGGGTGAGCTCCCATTGCTCGGTCCCAGCTCCTGCCAACCTAGCAGTTTGAAAGCACGTCAAAGTGCAAGTAGATAAACAGGTACCGCACCGGTGGGAAGGTAATCAGCGTTTCCGTGTGCTGTTCTGGTTTCCCCAGGAGCGGCTTAGTCATGCTTGCCACATGACCCAGAAAAACTGTCTGTGGACAAATGCCGGCTCCCTCAGCCAGTAAAGCGAGATGAGCGCCGCAACCCCAGAGTCGTTCACGACTGGACTTAACTGTCAGGGGTCCTTTAACTTTACCTTTATGAGAATGCTGGCTTAGGCTTATGCATGAAAGGTGGTCATTAATGGAGAAGCTTCATTTTTAGAAGCAGAATGTCTCTAGGAACAAACAAAGGGGGATGGATGCTGCAGTGATAGCTCATGTTTGCATGCGGTGGAGGCAGCAATGTGTGGCCAGTGAGCACAATGCTGACTTCATCAGGATGTGTGTGGTGTTGGTGGCAAGTTAGGGGAGCTGCAGAGCAACCTGTATCTGCAGACATGCCCCTGCCCCTCCCAAATTTGCTGCCACCTCATCCCACCCAGCCCCATCCTGATGAGCACAGGCTCACCACCATCAAGAGGAGGCGGGTGTCCCCACCTCCCTCACAAGGCTCACCACTGGACCACTGGCTTTGCTACCTGCCTGTGAGCTTCCAGAGGCATCTGGCTGACTGTGTTTGGAATTTGTATATTCTAGACTAGAGAGATCTTGGTTTGCTCCAGTAAAACCTTATGTTGTTATAGTTAGCAAACCCTTCAATAATAATTTGAAAAACAGGTTATCAGGAGGCCTTTGATGCTGATAGTATTTTGCAACACAGGCACTCACAGTGGCAGCTTATACATGACAAGTGGGACATAAAAGCCCCAAACTACCTAGCAAACCTGCACCCCTCAGCCTGGATTCTGAGGCAATAAATGGACTCATGAGATCAATCATAAGCTACTTTTCTTCTTTGTTTTGCCCGCATTTTTGGCATTCTGTTTTCTCCTGTTGAAAACTGTATAATGTGGAACTATAATGACCTTATAGTCAAAGTGACTTTTCTATGCATTGAAATTGTTGATTTCAGAGGATGACTAAGTACAGAATCCCATCTCCTTGAAATTTGTTTCCAGGATGTTAACTGCAAAGCAAGTTATATATAGCAGAAAATGCATGCTTAATTTGTGCAGAAATCATGGTGTGATGAATACAATTAAAAGCCTCAGAGGGAATAATTATATTACTGCATAAAGCTGGTGGATCTGAAATTGCTTGGTGCTTGGACTTTAAATCGGCCTGTGCTCCTGTTGGGAAAGTCATTCACGGTAGCAACAAAAGTGCAGTCGGAAACAGGAAAGTTTTTTCAAAGTCATGGAAGAAGAATTTATAGTCCATGGCCTCCACAGTCAGAAGCTACAAAGTGTAGTTCGTAAAAGAAAGGGGAAAAGGGAAAGCAAGGACAAGTGCAGTACTGATTAACTATATTGCCATAAATACCATTTTTAAAAACCTCATAATTTTGTAATTGTAAATAATGATTCTATAAATACTTTTCCAGCTTTTGATCATGCCAAACATCCCAGTCCACACCCAATTAAACTGAGGCCCAGTTCTAATAAAGAATGCCTGTAGCTCATTGGCAGAACATCCCCGGGCCTGACTAGGAAACAGTCCTGACTGCCAGATCCACTGCAAGGCTATGGAAGATAATACTGTGCTGGATGAACTGTTTTGATATAACAAAAACAAAACAAATTCCTTCCAGTAGCACCTTAAAGACCAACTAAGTCAGTTCTTGGTATGAGCTTTCGTGTGCATGCACACTTCTTCAGATACCACTGTTTTGATATAATGAATCTTCCTAAGTTCCTACACTTGAAAGGGCTGGGTGTAAGAAAACCACAGGATCTTTACCAGCCGGTATCTGATGGTTGTGAAGACTTGCGTTTCCTGTCATTTCTCCCTGCCGCTTCTTAAGCCGAATGGAGGACCACATTGGCTCTGACAGAGCACATGGTCAGCCCCACCTGTGCTAATGCCCTGGCCCACCCAGCACCATCTAGACGAGCTGTAAGGACACCATTGTTGGAAGGGCAGCTCTGCAGCTTTATCCAACTACGCTGCCTGCAATTGTGTTGTATCACAGAGTAAATTAAACTATGCATTGCAGTGAAGGAGGATAAAAATCAGTATAAAGGTAAAGGGACCCCTGACCATTAAGTCCCGTCACAGACGACTCTGGGGCTGCAGCACTCATCTCGCTTTATTGACCAAGGGAGCTGGCGTACAGCTTCCGAATCATGTGGCCAGCATGACTAAGCCGCTTCTGGAGAAACCAGAACAGCGCACGGAAACGCCGTTTACCTTCCTGCCGGAGCAGTACCTATTCATCTACTTGCCCTTTGATGTGCTTTTGAACTGCTAGGTTGGCAGGAGCTGGGACAGAGCAACGGGAGCTCACCCCAATGCAGGGATTCGAACAGCCAACCTTCTGATCAGCAAGCCTTAGGCTCTGTGATTTAGACCAGAGCGCCACCCGTGTCCCTATAAAAATCAGTATGGGGGTGGCTTTCATAATAATAAAAAGGCAACTCTGTGTCTACCACAATATGCACTTTTTCCCTTAAAGAGAAATGCAGGAAAACAGCAACAATGAATGTCTCTAAACAATATGAATTAGACCCAATTTAATCTTGTTGACTCAACCAGGTAATATGGTGGGCCTCTGCAGTGCACAGAGCACTTACCTCATACCTCAAGGAAGAGTCACTATGCACATCCTAGTATTAAACACATATGTGAGTTTTCCACAGTGTACTTAAGAAATAAGCTCTGTTTGTTTGTTTGTTTGTTTGTTTGTTTGTTTGTTTGTTTGTTTGTTTTAAAAAAAACATACCGCTATCCAACACAAAAAATAGAGTGGTCCACAACAATCATACATAAAACCATCGAGAGAGAGAAAATGAGTTGGAAAATAACTACTACCAAAAGTTATTCAAATATATTCTATTTCATATGCTAGGGAGTGCAGGTGAAAAGCATGAAGCTGCCCTAAATATTCAGATAGCATAAATAACTTGCATTTTAATATGGTACAATACCAAATAAAGTGAGGATTCAACAATTTCTGGCACCACAGATGTAATGGACCTAGATTGGCATGGTTCTGTTGCAGCTATCAAACTCCACCCTAGGTTATCCCCTGAGAGACCTTTTAGCCCTTTTTAACACTCCCCAGACTTTTTGACCTACAGTTGTCTTACTCTTTTGGCAAGTTTTAGGCAGGCAGTTAGATTCATGGTTTGCTCTAATAGAATAAATTAACATATCAGAGTTAAATCCAACGTGGTCTTTCCATTTGCACAATGGCTTCTGTTTGTGCAGCATAATTTCTCCTCCCTCTTCTTCACCTGTGAACCCCCTCCCCTCCCCCCCAAAAAAATCTGCTCTAGGGTTACTCCCAACCCTCTGAAGCAGATCTGGAGGGGGCATAGGGAGGAGGGAGGGAGGGAGGGAAAGTTCTGTTGCAGAAGTGGAACAGGTCAGCTTGGTGGACACAACCCTGAGTGACCTTCAGCATACCAAAGGTGGGGGGGGGGGAGAGAGATGAGGAGCACAAGTAATGGAAATCATGGGGGAGAAATGCCAAAATTGTGCTAGGTAGGAATGTTTTGATCCAGCAGAATCAAGGTGATAAAAGCTCTTGGAAAAAAGAAATTGTAAAACAATTTACTTTAAGATGGGACCATGTGGTTTCTCCCGGGAAGCATTTTGTGAAGAAGTATTGTTTCTGTCTCTCCCCCCCCCCCATGTCCATCCTTGCCTCCCAAAATTCTGCTAGAATCCACAGCATATAGCCTATTGAATTCCATTTGATGGCTGTCAAGCACGAAACCTGGGGACTTATTTTCATCAAATCTCTGTTGGATATTCACTTTGTACTTCTCTAACCAAATTTCTAGCTGCTATCTTAAATACAGGTTCTAGTGCTTTGGTGAACCCAATATGGTGATCATATTGTGCAACCCATACTTCTCATTAAGGAAATCAAAAGATTAGCACTCGTGACATACCATTTTTGACCCCTGAAACTTCTGCAGGTCTACAATTTCCAACTTTGCAGCATGCACCTCCTTGCTAAATTAATCCTCATGCAACTGTCTTTTTATTGTCTTAAGAATTGCCACAAATTAGCTTATTCATATACTTTTCCACATCCTTTCTGGGTCACACTCTAGCCATCCACATTTTTTCTTACTCTGCTCCGAGCCTGTTGGACGTGATTCTCAGGAGGCAAGGAAGGTGTAACACATACAGTTTTGTTCCAGCCCATTTGATTCAAATCTATTTTACCCCTGCACTCTTTGAACAAAAAAAAGAGGACGAAAGTCCCCAAGTGCATTGTACTGTCCACTTTCCCGCTTTCTGTTTCTTAATCTTTCTACATATCTTCACAGCAGACAAACCTTCAAACAAAATGCAGTCCTTAGAGAGAGATGAGTCGAGATTAGCATGTGCAATGTCCATATAATCACTGTTTTATTCAACACCTTTGAATGGATAAATCTTGCGTCCAATGGGACTGTGAGAAAAGGAAAGCAAACAATGAATTCCAATCAGGCTGCAAACCGCCACAAATAAAACAGTGACAAAATACAGCTTCCAATTAAGAAAAAATAAATGCAGCCAAATCTCCACAAACTCGGTGTAAGATTAATTTCCATAACAGTTGACACTTTTCCTGGTAATTCAAAAACTACACAAATATATTTAAAATATGAACACTTATATAGTCAAGTATCAATTAACCTAATAGCTCTGTGTCATTTTCTGAGGTGAACAGCTCATAGAGAAGGGTAGGAAGGGAGAAGAGCCTAGAAGGAGGAAGAAGATTTTGCAGTCTGATATCGCAGGAGGCGGGACGCGGGTGGTGCTGTGGGTTAAACCACAGAGCCTAGGACTTGCCAATCAGAAGGTCGGTGGTTTGAATCCCCGTGATGGGGTGAGCTCCCGTTGCTCAGTCCCTGCTCTTGCCAACCTAGCAGTTCGAAAGCAAGTTAAAGTGCAAGTAGATAAATAGGTACCGCTCCGGCAGGAAGGTAAACAGTGTTTCCGTGTGCTGCTCTGGTTCGCCAGAAGCGGCTTAGTCATGCTGGCCACATGACCCGGAAGCTGTATGCCGGCTCCCTCGGCCTATAGAGTGAGATGAGCATGCAACCCCAAAGTCGTCTGCGACTGGACCTAACGGTCAAGGGTACCTTTACCTTTATCGCAGCAGGCAGGTAATGTTACATGGGCCTATTCTCTGTCCTGCCACAGCTCAATGGCTGGTCAGATTTTATTCCTCTCCTTCTTCAACACCGTGACTTATCTCTTCCACAGGAACTACTGGGAGATGTGGGTGATTTTGAGGTATATTAAGGAAATAAAATAAACAAATACTTTATTTGTAGTCCTGTGGTAGTTTTTTCCATACCAAGATCAATTCTGCCTCTGAGAGGTACTCTTAGCAGAAGACAAAGAGTGGATTTAAGAGAAAAAGAAAGCAGCATGGATTTTTCCTCCTGAGATTTAAGGTAAATTTCCAGCTCATAATAAAAGTATTTAAAGGTTTCTCTTGACCATGATCTCAACAAATGTAAAGGTAAAGGGACCCCTGACCATTAGGTACAGTTGCAGACGACTCTGGGGTTGTGGCACTCATCTCGCTTTATTGGCCGAGGGAGCCAGCGTACAGCTTCCAGGTCATGTGGCCAGCATGACTAAGCCGCTTATGGCGAACCAGAGCAGTGCACAGAAACGCCATTTACCTTCCCGCCGGAGCGGTACCTATTTATCTACTTGCACTTTGATGTGCTTTCGAACTGCTAGGTTGGCAGGAGCAGGGACCGAGCAACGGGAGCTCACCCCGTTGCGAGGATTCGAATCGCCGACCTTCTGATCAGCAAGTCCTAGGCTCTGTGGTTTAACCCACAGCGCCACCCATGTCCCTTCAACAAATGTAGACAAGCCTAATAAGGCCTGTCTAGCCTCTTATCTCAGGGATGGGAAACCAGTGAGTCCAAATGTTATTGAACTCCAAAGTCCCATCAGCTCCAGCCAGATTGGTCAATGGTCAAGGATGATGGGAGTAATAGCTAACCCCTGCATGATCTACAGGAATCCTTTCATATCCCATGAACTTTCATCATCTTGCTCCCAGTGGTATCCCCCCCCCACCAGCCACCCCCACATAAGCTTCTGAAGGACCATCTTGTCCTTAGGATGGAGAAATACCTCTGATTTGCAAATAAATAACTGTTTCACTTTTTGTTATAGCATTTTGTAATCAATGTTTGTTGTGAACATTTGGCTATGAGGCACAACTGCCGAGGGGTTGAGACTTGGAGAAGTCTGGATATATATATTTTTCCATATAACTGAGACACAGATGCAGAACTGTGTGTCCTTAGAGCAGCAGAAGCAGAGCTAGTAGGACAGAGCATCTTTCCACCTGTCCCCCAGATATGCTTCACTGACCTCTCCAACTCAAAAGAAAAGTGGGATTTGTGAGACGGGCCACTCTTACCTGACCATATCTTAAGCCGCAAATTTCCTCGCCAGTTTTAGGGAACTAGAACACGGCAACCCCAGATGTGTTCCATTATTCAATCCAATTCATTTTTAAAAAATATTAAGCTTTGTCCAGAGTGAATCTTGGAGCTATTTGCCTGGAAACAACTTTCCCCCAGACTGCACACTCTCCTTAACTCCAATTCTATTAATCATGCTACAAATCCCCCTTTTCAAATGGAGTCTGTAGTGGTAGAGCCTAAAAATATGTTTACAACATGATTCAGTTAACTGAACAAGCTGTCCTTATTGCAGAAACCTGTATTCCCATAAACGTTGTTGTGACTTAGTCTTATCTTTTGTAACCACACATTACTTGCCCTCTTCCTGGTCTTCATTAGGTCCAGCTGCTGAGCCGTAGGAAATTCATTTCTAGCAATAGCATCTGTCTCATTGGCAACCCCTGCTTTCACTTCGCTTGGCTCATGCTGCAATTGTCTTCAGGCTGTGAAATGATTAGGATGCTGATGTGATATCTTGTTCACTTGGAAAGGATACCATTGCTTTTAGCAAACTTCTGATGTGTACTCAGAGATATTCTGGCAATTTTCTCCCTAGAATGTGGTCAGCAAGAAAGAAAGCAATATTGCTTCATCCCTCTTCAAACACAGGCTCTTATCTTCCTTTGCATTTTTTTCAGAACAAGTTCACAGGAAACAAATGTAAAAGATGCCCATCTTAGGGCTGAGTGACTTTATGCACATAAGGGATGATCCATAACCACTTGCTGCTTCCTTCCATTCAGCTCCCTATGGGATTCCTCGTATCTGTTAAGCTCCCTCCTGTGTACAGAATTTGGCAGGATTTGTTACATAACACATTTGTACCTATGCCAGTTCACTAGATATTTGAGTCAACCCAATTTATGGAAATCATGTAATTTGAGCTGGTCTTGGGGTTTAAGTGGATTCAATTTCCATCCCCTTCAGTGTTGGAAGATGCTATCAAGTGATATATTGACATGAAAATGTACCTACCAAGAAAGGTATGGACTGAGAGTAGACTTCACCTTCATGGATTCCTATGCCCCTGCTATCATTTATTTATTCCTTTGCAATCTGGTAGTCTGCTCTGATTAGGAAGGAAGGAATTGCATTAGACATTTCTAGAAGCCTTCAGAAATTTGGACTTCCAGGGGTAATCTGTGGCTTCTCATGTTGACTTTACTCTGCTCCTTATTTGCCTGACTCCTGGACTCTGCTTGCACTTATCTTGCATCCCAACTACTCTAGGAACCAACTCTTGGGGGTCAAGGTCCCTTTGACTCCCCTCAATATTTGAGGGAACCAGGGCCCCCCACATTTGATGGACATTGACATTCAAATGGTGTGCATGTGTCACATCTTGTGATTGATTATGCAGGATGGGGCTTACCTGCCCCCCCATATTTTATTCTAGTTGGCCCCCCTCCAACTACCTATGTCATAGTAATAATCACTTGTATTCCAGCAATTCATCTCCTGTGATATCAGAATGTTTCTCTCCCAGTATTCTACTACCCTGTTTCTTCTTCCTTAGCTATTTTGTTCTTCAACTTCTTTAAGTTGGAGATTCTCAGCATTGGTATGAGCCTTAGTCTTGACCTAAGTCGACCATTAGAGCTACAATATACTTGGGATAGAGAGAGAGAGAGAGAGAGAGAGAGAGAGAGAGAGAGAGAGAGAGAGAGAGAATATGAATATTCCCAGTGCTTGGGCCCATGGCTGAGACCCACAAACATGCCATTGATAGAAATCAATCATGAGGGCTGCACTAGATGTTCCCCCATTATTATTTCTGGATTGAAAAGGACTAATTTCCCTCAAACATTTACACTGACCATTTAAAAACCATGTTTGTTGCCATTTCACCCTTTTTATTTGTGCTTAATCCTCAATAGGCGATCCCAGCAAATCATGAGACCATTTTATCTGGCTGCATACTGAAATCACTGAGAAAAAGTTAAGCCAGTACAGTGAGGGCAATGCTCCTGGAATAAATTAACAAGAAATGTGATAATCTACCTGACTAGATGAATCCTACAGGAGCTGTCATCACAAAATCAAAATGAGGTGACATTTTTTTGGCTGAACATGTTTGTGGGAACACTTAATTTGCCAGCTTATATTTATCAGTCATGTTCCCAAAATCAGCTTGGAGCATTTGCCTGGTTCTTTGCATAGACTCAATTTCTTCAAATTCCCCAGTAGATTCTTGTCCTGTTCTGCTGCACATCTATTAAATAGGGCACACATTTTTCTTTGTAAAGCAGAAATTTTTAATCTTACTGTGAAGCTAAATCAGTGGGTGTTAAAAGAAACTACCTCCTGGTGAAAAAAAGAAATGCCGGAATAATTGAGGTTTATGGCTTCAGAGATGGGAGGGGCTTGTTCACATAGCCAGGATTAGTCTTGATCAGATAGATTCCTATAATTTTAGGAAGTTTGCTACAACAGAAAATGACAAATGATGTCATCATTTTCAAAGTACAAAACAATCAAACATTCAGCAACACTCTCCACCCACAAGTTGTCTTTTTACAACAAATTTGTTACCCATTCTACTTATTATAATGTGAGAAGAAAGAAAATCTGAGGTAAGTGAAGTAGGCAGTGGAAACAAAGACTCACCAAATGAACACCGAGAGCAACTGAATTTGGATAGGTCAATTTATCTGTAATGGACAGTCCCTGCTCTCCTTTGTACACATCTAAATTTAAATTTAGACGCCGACTTTCATCCAAAGATCACAGGGTGTATAAATATACAATACATAGCATAATAACAAATAAAATAACAACACCACAAACACGAGTGCACACACAGTTTAAAAGGCCATAAACAAGTTATTTAACTTCTGCGTGAAAGCTAGAACCCTTTTTCAGAATTTTCAATGGTCTTGGTTTCATTATGAATGTCATGTTTCTGCATTTCTGCAATTCTGACTGTAAGGTATGCAAAACCTTGTTAACAGATTGCTCCTTAATTAATCCTACAAAGCCACTATCATCTGGATCCAACATTGCTATAAAGGTCATATGGTTATGTTGCACTAGTTACTTTGACAGCCTTCAAAGTAAGCAGTTATGTGCTGGAATAGAAAGTCTTAGAATCCAGCAAATTAGTTCTTATTTGAACCAATAAAGATGGCAATCATTCTGCAAGCCTGTTTTCCCAACTTAGAAACAAAAATTTATTTTGGGCTCCTGTCATTTGTAAGAGAGTTTCTTAATGGGTTTCACTTCTGCAAATTTGTCGAGCAAAGCAAAAGCAACAGAAGTGGGAACGAGGTTGCTCCCATTCTTGGCAGTAGCACAAAATGTATGCATAGCATCCCCTGGTGCCTCTTCATCCTCTTTTATTATTATTGCTACTAGTACAGATGTTTTGCAGCCAGTTCTTCCAACTACTGAACCAGTGCCAGACCCTCCTGGTGGGAATGGATGTGTGCCAGCAAAGAAGTGTAAGGATCATAATCTGGGACTTGTAAAATTCACCTTTCTGCAAAAAGTTTCATAAAAACCATGAGACACTGACGTCAAAGGAGGTTGGTGCTGCTACTCAGTTAGTTTTTCTTTCTAAGTGCAAATCACATGCACTTAATACTGCTGTAGAAATTAATAGGTTAAGACCTGAAGCAACTGGACCTAATCCTGTTTTTTCTTACAGAGTGTAGAGCCATGGCCAGATTACAATGGTGGAATAGGTAAAATTGCATCATGACCCATGTGAGCAGTGGGGCCAGACTCTGAGTTTCCTTAAAAAAAAAAAAAAAACCTGGCCCTCTGAGAAGACCATACAGCAAAATGTGCAGGGGGACTTCTGAGCTATATCTGTGAGTTAAGTTAACCTGACTGCTCCAACCTTTCAGTTAGCCAATGAGTGAAGTGATAACTGTGATGATTTCAAAAAGTTAAAAATGTGAAACCACATGATCACAGTATTTTTATTTTTATTCTTAGTCCTCAAATGCTCCCGCCATGATAAATTTGTTCATTGTTAAGATCCCACAAGAATTATTTTGTGGTACCCTTATTTAATGTGCTCCTTTTGTGGGAAGGGGGTCCCTGTTTTGGGAAGTGCATCAGGGCCCCTTAACCCAAAGTTGGGTACATCACAATTTCTTCTCAGTGCAGACATTCAGAAACATACCGTCAAGGTCTATGGCACTTGAGGATCACAGGCAAAACAGGCTACCAAACCACAAGACAAGTAAATAACATAAAGGACCTTTGCTGCCCCACCTTCTTCTCTTATTCTTCTTGCAAAGGGTGTCTATGGCAGAGGTCACCAACAGAGGCTGATCCTCCTGTGGCACCAATGAAAGGTCTCAAGTCTCTAAAATCCACAATGCACAAGAGAGTGTTTGCCATTCCTGCTCTGTGTGCACTGACTAGACCTCTCCTATTTTGAACATGCCCCCTTATAGATGCTCATATTTCATTGGATACCAATATTGGACACCCATCCTTCTGTTCTGAACAGAGGCAGAGGCACTTTAGCCACAAGACAAACCAGAAGGTTGCCCATGGTGGCAAAATTGGGAATTGCCTGGTGTCATAGTCCATTATCATTATATCCTCTGCATGTTTATTTATTAAAATTGTTAGTTGCTTTATCTTGCCCAGGGCAACCCAAAGCAACTTACAACCAAACAAATAGACAATAAACTCCACAAAGATATATTAAAACCACAATGATAGTGAAATACATCAAAAACATCCCAATGGCTTCTAAAAGGCCACAGATTAAGGCCAGAGGCCTGCCAACTGAGATATTGTGGGACTTCTCTGTGAGGGAGCCTTTTCTGTGGTGGTGCCATGGAGTTGGAGCTATGGAGACTGTATGCTAATATGTCAATCATGGAACCAATTGTTTAAAGCAGAGCTGGCGAACCTGTGGGCCTCTAGTTGTTGCAGGATTACAAATCCCTGCATCCCTGACTATTGGCCATGATAGCTGGGCCTGACGGAAATTATAGTTCAGCAGCATCTGGAAAGCACCAAGTTAAAGTGTCCCTTCAATGAAGCACATTACAGATGCAGAATGTCCCAAATATTTCCCCTCAAGCTTTAGCAGTCTTGTTTATTCAAGCCAACCCGTTTATAGATGCAAAACTGAGATTTGCTTTTTAAAAAATTTAAGAGCTGTGAGTGTCCATAAATCAATTATGACAATCATTGTCAAAGCAATCAATGAGCGAGGAATCTGCATTAATTCAAATAATATTGATAGCCACACGAGCTTGCATCAGTCTTCTGTGAAAAATGAGACATCTTCTTAAAAAAATCAATATTTTCCCGTTTATGTCACTCACTCGAAGTGTATCAATAATACATTACTTTGTACCTTGAGTGTCAGTGGCCTTTGAGATGCTGAGGGATCTTACAGTCATATTTAAGGAAAGTGGAGAGGGGGAAAAGATATTCAAACAACGAGTTGCTAAAAAGCCTAAGGGTCCCATATTACTGTCCTCGGCTGTGTGTGTGTGTGTGTGCACGTGCTAACTGAAATATGTATGTGGAGCATTACTGGCTGAATGTATTATTTATAATTCATCCCTCAATCAGAGAGACTTGTACTGTGTCTTTGTCGGAACCTGTTAAAGAGCAAGGCGAACATCCAAACTCACTAGTGACATCCTTATCTCTTCCTGGCCCATGTGAGCAGAAAAGTTATACAGGTGTGCACACTGTATGGCAAAAGAAGAAGAAGAAATACAAGTTGCAGAATTACAGCATCCATTCATCACAAAAGAAACATTTTAATTGGTTATAGGTGGAAAATATCTACTTGACAGTCAGTTTCTCACTTTTCACATAAGTGCTTTGCTGCTTGGATGCCTAATCTTGTTTAGTATAGGGAAAGTAATTTGACATGAAAGTACCTCGATGGCTGCCGAAAATTAATTGCCAATTAAAAAAGAAAAATGTTTGTGCTACTCTATAAACAAGCCAACATATAAACCTTTCAGTCTTGTTCCTTTATTTATGTCTTTGTAGATCTGGTTTCAAGCTATTTGCATACAATTTACAAATTCACATTATAATTCTCCAGTATATTTATGATTTTATAGTTGTATATATTTTACCTCAATGAAAAATATTTATTTCTGTGTACTGCTGTTGCTTATTATTTAACAAAAACATTTCATTACATTTGATAGTTTATGTGTCTTCTTTAGAATGAGACATTTTTATTTCTAAGTCTCAGAAGAGATTGTTTTTAGCTTATAAGTAACAAAAAGCAGGGTTTTTCCCCCTAACTTTTTAGCTTTCATAAGCTTTGAAGGTAAATACAGGCATGACTAACATATCAAGAAAGGTTTAAATTCCATGCTTCCTTCATACACACAAGCCACATGAAGTTGGAAGTTTGTTCTAGTTCTTTCCTAATAAAAAGTTCTGAAATTCAAAAACGGGAGGCTCAAAATATGACAATTCTAATACTTACAAATTTCCAAATTACCATGCTGCAGATATTTTTCGATCGTACAACTACAGTTCACTCTGCTAAGTACAATAACAGGATACCAGCTTTGCCCTGGAAACAAGTAGAGATGCCACTGAAGTCTGAAAAATCAGAATATGAATTCCGAAGGCTCATGAGACTCACCTTCAATACAAAGCTGAGTGTTATGGCCCCGAGTTAGGAATTTCCAGCATATACACAAAATTCAGACCCCCATTTCCTATGAAGCAGCAGTTCCAGTGAGGATGGGGAACCTCAGGCCTGGACAGCAAATGTGGCCACCCAAACCACTCTACCAGGCCCTCAGAACTTTCCCCTGCTACACCCTACTGCCCCTTGTGTTTTTTTGCCTGAGTGGAATAGGTACTTCAACTCTGATAATGCCTCTTGCATACCTGGATGAAGGACAGAGGGTGGGTGGGTGGGTGGGTGTTGTGGAGAGGTCCAAAGGTAAATTTCATATTCATTGACCCACCAACCTCTGCCTCTAGCCCTGCCTACTACTGGTATATTGGCCTTGGAAAAGAGCCCAGAAGGAAATGCAGTTTCTGACTGCAAAAAGTTCTCCACTCCTGAGCTACAGAATAACCTATGGCCATGAAAATGTATCAGTGATTGACATGCCATTTTCCAAGGTCTGACGCTTACAGGTCTCAAGTGACAAACTAGAAGTCCTTGGAATAGGTATTTAATCTCTTTGCTTCACAGCCTCAGGGTAGCAGCCCTCTTAAGAGTGTCACCTCCCCTCCTCAAATGGCAAGAAGCCAGATGAAACTTCCTTCTCCTATCATCTTGTTAACCACCACAGATACTCACATCTCTTCCTTTTTGAACTGCCTTGTTGGTAGTCTCTTCCTCGGGTTCCATCTCACCATAATACACCAATTTCCTTGATGTCATTTGTTCACTCTTTCATGCTGTACCACAAAGAGGGAGAAAGTGAGTGTCTGGTGGCCAGTAGTAACAGCAGCTTAGGCCCCCCAACTCTTGACGGTCTTAAAGGAGGTGGCTGCTCATAGTTCCCTGTGAGTCTCAGTGGCAGCTTTGTGGGTGCATGTAGGGGTCTAGGGTCACCCACAAGTATTGATTGCCACAACCATTTCTGGCCAGTCCATGGCCAGTGCTTGGAATGAACTAGTTCAACTGAACAAACTTTCCCAAGCTAGTTCAAAATCTCTGAAGTCACTTGAAAGTAGTTCCCATAATTTCCAGGTTGATTAAAGACAAATTGAGTTCATTTTGGGGTAGAACTTTGAATGATTTCTAGTTCATCTTCATGTTCATTCCCTCCATTTCCACCCCAAAAGGAAAGAGAATCAGACTTTTAGCTTTCATATTTTCCCCCAATGAAATATTGATTGGATATCTATACAGAAGGACAGAAAGCAAAACATGGAGGCAAATACTTGTCAGGCAGGTATGGACCACTGCTGTTGCTAAGGGTGCTTGGTATCTTAATCATTTATACTAAGCAATTGGAAGGAAGGAACGTGAGACATTTCCTGTATCTTCCCTGCTGAGAGGTTAATACTCTTCCAACAGGAACACAACAAGTACATGTACAGTAACAAAGCAAATGACATCAGAAGGTACAACACCAAGCAATTCACAGAGCAAAGAAATTATCGTTCCCCTTTTCTGTCTAATTCAGAAAGGCAAAAGTGTTAACATTGGCTGACCTAATTTACTGAAGGGGAACTGAGATTAGGAAATCAGTTTCCTAATAGGTTATTGATGGTGTTTCTGTAGGTCATCTGATCTGGTGTGTCAACTGATGTTATATGCTAATAGTAGTTTGCCTCCACTAGCAACCTAGCCACCACATTCTGCACCAGCTGCAGCCTCTAGATCAGCCTCCGGGGTCGCCCCACATACAGCCCACTGCAGTAATTCTGCCATGAGGTTGCCAGTGCATGCACAATAATATGCTATGACCCTTCTGTGAAGTATTCCTTGACAAGTATCAGCAAATGGTCAGCTGACACACAAGAGCCTAACCTGACCGAATCAGATGACCCACTAGGGCACCAAATGTGTAGGCTTTGTTATTGAGACAAGGTTAGATATAGAAAGGGGAAACTTTGCATTGAAAGTAGTCATGAGTTAGGGGGCAGTTCCAATCCTGACTACAGTGTTTAAGCCTCCATTTAAAGCCTTAAGGGTGAGGCCTATGATGTAACTGGGTTTCCCTTCTGAGTCGCTTTGTTACAGAAAAACCTAAAAAGGTGAGACATGCAGGCAATGTGATCTCGGGGGCAATCTTCACAAGAACTAATCAGATCCCATCAATAACCCATTAGGAAACTGATTTCCTAATCTCGGCTCCCCTTCAATAAATTAGGTCAGCAAATGTTAACATTTTTGCCTCTCTGAATAACATAGGAAGGAGAGGATAATTTCTTTTCTCTGTGAATTGCTTGGCGTTGCCCCCTTCAATGTCTTAGGATGCTATTCTGCCCCCACTTTTCTACTGATATATTTCTCTCTTTTTCTGCAGATATTTTGTTGGCCTCTGTTGTATTGATTGTGGCTGCTGAAGGAGAAGGAGACTTCTGATTGTGTTCTGCTTGGGAGATTGTTAATGCAGAGCAAAGCTAGAGATGCTAAGCAGGTCACTGGACAGTCTTTCATAAATATTCAGTAGGAACAAACATCGTGAAAGACACTAATGCTGATAGAATTCACAGATATGCTAAGTAAGAATAAAGCATTTCCTGCAGAGAACTCCTGTTGAGACTATATGGCCTTCTGCTTTAATGAAGTTATACTATCGCCTAATGGAAAATGATGTCAACATCTTCCCTTCCATACCATGTACTTTAATCCTTAAAAGATATATATTTTATCAAGTACATAAATTACTGGGATGATCAAGTGCTGAGCTAAGCTGTTAGCATGGGTTGTAATATAGTTCCCTTTGGCCGCAAGTGGATTTCTATCGAAATATATAAAACAAATATCTCATTTCAAGAATCAGAGCTATTTTTCATTGCAAAGCCAAGTTACTTCTTCCACTTGTTAGATACTATACCAAGAGGCTCAGCTCTGCTTCTCAAGCTGTTACATATCTTACACGCTAGTTCCAAGATTGCATATTTGCCACAATCTAATGTGACCAAAGATAGAATCGAAGGTGTCAATATGCAGATCAGAGCAGGCTTGATTCCCAGTAGCTTCTGTTCTTTCATGGCGGAAATAAACAGGGTGCAAGATTCTTGGAGAGTCCAACAGTCTTGCAGGTCTTGGGAAAGAGGCAAAACTTGCTTCTCCCAAGAACTGCAATCACCAGGGATATGGTTTGCGTGTTCAGACCCAGAGATTCCCCCCCCCCCCAAAAAAAAATCACACTTGACTCAAATTTTCGTTTTGGTTTTTGGCAGAATTTAGGCCACAACTTTATTGATTACAGAAAAGTGAGTGGTTGTATACGCTCTGGTTCGACTAGCTCCCTGCACCCTAGCAGGTAGCGCTGACCCAGAGCTCTATCATAGGTCAGCCAAAGGTGAACACCTGAGGTAGGTATAAAGCCCGGGTCCTGGCTATGTCCACTCCCTAGATGCTCCTCTGGACTCAGGCATGGGCACAACCCCCTCTCGGGGGTTGACCAAACCAGTTGAGTCCCTGAATTCCTTTAACGGAATACCCTTCACATAGGGATGGCAAGACTGTTATCCCATCCCTATCACCTGAACCAGTGCCTATCCGCAACCTTACAAGTTGTGACAATTTGCTACGCCAAATTTGCTACGCCAAATGGCAACAGCCAATCAACCAAGTGGCAAAATTCCTGCCGTGCCCCTGTCCCAGTGACAGATGACACACGACGGCATAGCAAAGTCAATCTCGCAAAACCCTAAAAATAGGGAGAAGTGGGCGGGTGTTCCGAATGCACGTGCATGGGTATATATAGGTCCCTCAATCTGTTTAGACTGTGCCCCATTGGCCAGATTGAATCCAACATTGAGGGACCTACCAATCGGGTGTTGTGGCTAACCAGTCCAACCCACCCACAACACAGGAGGTCAGTCTCCAGGTCTCACCGCAACATGTGCCCTCTTTAAGGGAGGACACAATTACACACTAGATATGCATACATGTCCCCATGACCTTAGATCCAGGAACAATGCTTTGCTCTGGGTACAGCCTTATGGGAGATATAGCCTAGCAAGGCATGGAGTGCAGTAAAACCCATACAGTAGAATTTACACAGGAGGCAGACCATTCAAACCCATTCTCTATCACTGTCTGCATTATTCTGGAGAGTAAAGTTTTGGTTTTTAAAACCCTTACTAGTTTCAATTTATATTGACTCTTTAAAGTTACCTCAAGCTTTCAATGGTGATGGTTTAATAGCTGCTTCTATGTTCCTATTTGGTTTTTGAAGTCATTCTTATATAATGTAATTATGATCTTGTTTTAGTATAATTTTATAGGATGTCACCTTGAGCTTTTAGTAGAAAGATGACTAATAAATGCAGGAATGAATTAATATATCCTATCCCAAACGTGACCCTATAAACATCTCCCATAGAAGCCAATGGGAGTCACAAATTTCTGAGGAGGAGAATAAACCTACAACCACTCAGAGTGCAGTAAAAGTGGATATTAAAGAGACCTTTGCTTGTGTCTCAAGTCCTGCAGGAGAAAGCATCTGAGATGCTCAGTGAGGAGAGAGACAGCGGTGTGCAAGCAGAAACTCAGATGAAAACTGCTAGCTGCACTTTACAGGCCAGTTCACAGCACTTTTGAAGTGTGCATCAACTCTCCTTCAGGTCATTGTAACCTCTCCTCCTGTAGTGTTAACTGCATAGCAGGTATTCTGTGGCCTTTTGATATTCATGAAATATCATTAGCCAGCACTGTTCCTCTGTTGGCAGTCACATAACTATAGCCACACAGTGAATCCCAAATTGGACATCTGCTCTCAGTTCATCCTGAAAGCATTTGCTCAGCAGAACTCAAAGAACTACACTGGAGATTAAAACAGGAACGCATTAATTCAAACATAACCCATCCTTTGTCTTTTTGATCTTGTACGGAGCTACTAGAACAAAGACGGCAAAACATAACTAGACAGCTTCACATATACACCCTTCTTCCCATTGATGGGAAGCTCTCTAGGCTGTCTTTAAATGGGTCAGCTATGTCTGGAGGTTGGGAGAGAAAGGATTAGAAGCTGATGGTGTTCTTGTAATAGCCCTTCTGTTTGCCAATATGTAGACTGAGCAAGTATTAGAAGGGTACGGAAGCAAGCACACAGGCCTTGAAATATTCATAGTAGCACCAGTGTAGTCACCAGCACACAAATCCTGAAGTATAACAATAAACAAACCTATAATTCTGTCCCCTTCGACACATTCCAGTGCACCAATTTCAGATCCATGGATTTGGTAATCTAGGAGTTTGGAGCTATCCACAAATTAGTCATTAACAGAGCACACAAACCCCAAATACCCACATCACAGGAAGCCTAAAAGAGTGGAGCACTTTGCACAGAATGGCATAAGAGAACCGTGTAGCATATTAGCTAGAATGACCTCTTGCCTCAGCCACTAAGTCAGCAGCTGCCAGCACACCATCATCTCTCAACCACCGTCTCTCATTTCCCCTCTGCAGAATAGGATGGCGAGACTGGCCTATTTGGAAGGGTTGTTTCAGCATTGCTTCAAAACACTTAGGTTGCAATCCTAAACACACTTAGAAGGGGGCATGTACCAATGAACACAATCAGGCTTTACTTCTAATTGATGGTTTGCGTGTACAGACCCAGAAACCTCCCCCTCCCCAAATAAAAACACATGTGACTCAAATTCTAGTTTGGTTTTTGGCAGAATTTAGGCCACAACTTTATTACCGGTAATTACAGAAAGTGAGTGGTTGCATAGGCTCTGGTTCGACTAGCTCCCTGCACCTTTGCAGGTAGCGCGGACCCAGAGCTCTATCATAGGTCAGCCAAGGGTGAACACCTGAGGCAGGTGAAAGGCCTGGGTACAGGCTATGTCCACTCCCCAGATGCTCCCCTGGACTCAGGCACGGGCACAACCCCTTCTCAGGGGTTGGCCAAACCATTGAGTGCCTGGATTCCTTTAACGGAATACCCTTCACATAGGGATGGCGAGAGCGTTCTCCCATCCCTATCACCTGAACCAGAGCCTATCTGCAACCTTACAAGTTGTGACGATTTGCTACATGACAGGCGAAACCCAAATGGCAACAGCCAATCAGCCAAGTGGGGGAAATTCCTGCCGTGCCCCTGTCCCAATGACAGACGACACATGACAGCATAGCAAGGTCAGTCGCAAAATGCCCTAAATATAGGGAGAGGTGGGCAGGTGTTCCGATGCACGAGCCAAAAGATGAAGCTCTGGGTTACATGCATAGGTATTTATAGGTCCCTTGATTCTTTGAGACAGCACCCCATTGGCCAGATTAAACCCAGCAACGAGGGACCTACCAGTTGGGTATTGTGGCTGTCCAATATACCCACCCACAACAAGGAGGTCAGTTTCTAGGTCTCACTGCTCTTTTAGGGAGGAAACGCTTTACCAACACATGGATCAACAACATGTTGTTGGACTCCAACTCGCATCAGCCAATATTAGCATCATTGTCAATAGTCAGGGAGAAGGTAGTCCAACAACGTCTGTAAAGCCACAAGTTTTACAGATCTCTGGTCCAAAGTGAAGGACATAGAATATAGAGCTGCAAAGAATACTGACCACTTTTTAAGATTTGCCAAAAGTGTTTGGTTTTACCACTCAGGTTCAGAACATAATGGTTTAACCATGTTTTTTTTTTGGGGGGGGGAATGAGCATGAAGTAGAACCACAAAATTTGAAAGTTTACAAATTGCCAGCTGTCAAATACTAAAAACAATGCATGTTATCCATCAAATGCTGTCTGTCCCAAACCACAGCCTTTCTCCAAACATTAATATATATTTTACACCATCCTTCATCCAAACTGATTCCAAGGCAGTTTGCAACCATATAAATAAAAAAATAAAATGAAGGCAGCCATTGAAGCTCTCTTAAGAGCAGTGAAGTATGATCCAAACAAGCTTTACTAGTTGAAATTCTGGAAGCTGTAGTTGAACTATCTTCAGAGACAGCCCCACGTATAGCACACAGCAGTAATCCAACTGGAGTTTACAAGGCGTAAATAGCCATGACTAGTCTATCTGTGCCAGGAGTGGTTGCCAGTGAAGCTGATAAAAGATGTAATGGCAAGGGCCATAGCTCAGTGTCAGAACATCTGATAAAAGACTCCCAGCATCTCCAAGCCGGGTTGGGAATGTCCTGTCTGCAGTCATTGACAGCCACTTCCAGTCAATAAAGACAATACTGAGCTAGATGGATCAACTGTCTGGTTTAGTGTGAAGCAGCTTCTGATGTTCCTCCACTCCACCGATGCCACTGGGGCCTCTACAGTCAAAGAAAGATGGGTTGCGTTAAAAGAATGTAAAAAAACTTACACATAGACCAATGTGCTTTCAGTATTCTGAGAAAGTACCTCTCTGAGTTGCAAACATAGTTGCTCTGTTTTGGGGGCCCACAGTTCGTTCCCTCTTGCATTGTTGTTATGCTTGTCAACATAAACGAAAGGTCAACGTGACAAAATGTATTGGTTCGTCTTTCTTTGTACATAACGATGTAAAGGGAAACTTGAAGCATAGTCCCATGTGCCGAAAGAAATGCTAAACAGATTTTCCTTAGTGACAAACATAGCTGCATTTACACCGTATGAGAGCCATCCTACAAAAGCAGTCCTAGACTTTCCTGGGACTAATATGAATCTGTTTATAATATGATTAGGCAGGCAAAGCACTCTTAAAGTGCTCTATCATTTGTTCTGCGACTGCTATACTGCTGTAGTGGGACCTCTTAGACTTCTAGTGGGTTGAAATAGCAATACTTACATGTGTATCTTATCTCTTAAAATGAAGACACACTTTGCCCACTGGCTTCGAATATGATACCAGCACAACAAATACGAACAGATTCTTTTTTTTATTAGCTGTAATTTTCTAACTCAAACAGGGGCATTCCACTGGAATCTCTGAAATCCCTGAATGCATTATTCAAAATGCACTTCCCCTCCCCCCCCCAACCCTTTCTTTTCCCTCAACACTTATGAGATCAAAGAGAAGAATTTAATGCACATTTGTGACCATTTAGAATATACTTTCAAGGGGAGGCGTTACTGAGGGACTATCAAATAGAGTTCTATACAAAAAAAAATGGCTAGGATTTCTGGAGACTTCTAGATTTGCATTTTCTTTGTAGTTTCATTAACATAATTGGAAAACAGATTTAATTAGTGTCTTAGCACTATTCATGTTGTTTTCTTTTCAGACTTGGGAGGATAGCGAGCAATAAGGTACTGACACAGCAATTTTGACACTCCATACATTTTCATAGTATTCCCCCCCCCCACCGCCCAAAATAGGACTCAATACATTGACCAAACTCCTTCACACATTTCCTCAGGAACCTCCTGCTACCACTTCACATGCACCTGCAGCAATGTGGGAGTTCCTTTATCTGTTGTGTGATTCCACATGGCTACAGTACGTCTGTGAATATCTGACCCAAACAGGTGGGGCACACTGTTTGGGCATTCCATACCCAATCATTGTCAGGATAGTAATGCTCAAATGGTTAGCCATGTCACTGCTGGTTGGCAGACCTTCTCAGAAGTTGCAGCTTCAGATGAGAAAGTTCTCTTTCTGTACAGCTTCTAATTCATCTCAAACATCCTTGGCTGGAATACATATGGAAATGGTGGTATGAAGTCAGTTATAAACTCAGGGAGAAGGTGTTGGTGGGCAATGAAGAAATGAATATAAAAAATGAGGATTCCTGGATGCCAAGATCCAAGTTTGGTGCAAGTATTCTTTGGTGAGAGAACCCCGACAGAGATTTAAAATCACAAAATAAGCAGCAAAGTAAAGTGTAGAAATATAGGCCTTTAGACCTTTAAAATATGCCCTTCCTTGTTCCTTTCCAAAGTTTCCCACTTCCCCTAACATAAAAAGAATACCACACATTTAGTAAGTTAAAAATGGTTTACTTACAAACTCACCAAAGGTCAGATTCATGTGCTTTTCCATACAGCATTCAGAAAAGGTTGAATAGGCAGTAAAACTTGGTTTAGTTCCAAAGTGGTGAAAGTTCCTAAATTACTGTTATAGGAGCTCAAGAGAGGCTTGTTAGAGCCATGTGGTCTGAGCTGAGCATGTGCTGAGCTGAGCATGTGATCTCAGACCTCACACATTGAGCTTCTCAGGTAGACTGAGGGACAACAATAGGCCTGATTACCTTTCTCTCAAGGTGAGATAGAGTGAAATCTTACTCTATTGCATTAACCCCTTCATGCATTAGTTAGACATAAGCATGTTGGTTATGTGAGGCTGGTTATCCCACAAAAAGAGCATTCACACCAGTGACAAGTTGCTTAGACTAAGGCATTAGTTCTGAGACTAATGGTTTGGTGTGTTTGGGTGTGTTGGGATTGGCCCTTGGCAACAGCTGACAGGTTTAGGTACTACAGCCAAGATTAGCTTCCCTTGAAGCCCAAGGCACTGCCTTTCAGGCAGCATCAAAGCATGAGTGTCAAATGGTATATGAAGAAGTGTGCATGCACACGAAAGCTCATACCTAGAACTAACTCAGTTGGTCTTTAAGGTGCTACTGGAAGGAATTTTTTTATTTTGTTTTGACCATGGCAGACCAACACGGCTACCTATCTGTAAATGGTATAAGGATTAGACAAATCCACGGTAGATAAGGTTATCAATGTCTACTAATCTTGCTGGCTTTGTACCACCTCCAAAATCAGCGGCAGAATGCCCATGTGCTCAGGTTCTGCTTGTGGATTTCCCATAGGCCACTGATTCACTACTTTGATAAATAGGATGCTAGATTAAATAGGCTGGCCATTGTGAGGAATAGGCCATTCGTCCGATCCAGCAGGGCTCTTTTTATGTTAAGGCAAAACAACACACCATTTCCCCCAACACTGTTAATTCCTTACTCGGTTCTCCCTCTCTTTTTTTACATTTAAGCTTTTGTTCCTAATTTTTCTCTTTACTGCTGAAAATGAAGAAGTGCAGGATTAAATGACTACAGGGAAATGGGAAAGGGATATCTGTCTCTGACCTCCAGGTCACCAATTCATATCAGGCCAAGTAATTAGCAGCTGAAAATTGTACCATCTGTTGACTGTTTAGGGTTATGAGAGAGAGGTGATGGTTTTAGTTATATTACTAATGGACAAATTAATTTAGCCCATGCACCCTCATTTGATAGATGTCTGGAAGAGGAAAAGATTGCATCAAAATATATAAATGGATTCTGCCAAGAATGAATGAAAGGGGGAGACTGAAATGGAAGTACATAAGAAAATTATTGTTCTTGGTAGTGGGAACACTGTAGTATTCTTACACTCTTGATGAGACAAACGTATTTTCTCTGTGTTTTGCTTCAGGCTTCCAAAAAGCATCTGACTGGCAATTGAGAGAGCAGGATGCCGGAGGAGATGATCCAGAAGGCTGTTCTTATGACTTCAGGGTGACTCTTGGGTCTAGGTGCCAGTCCAGCTGTAAGTCAATCATGCTTAAGTTCCACTGGACAAGTTAGTGGAAGCTAACATAAGCCCTAATGATTTGATTTAGCTATCAGCTTTAGTGATATTTAGCTCTGCCTCATTCAAACTCATAGCCTCCTGTTGTTTTGGACTATACACACCATAATTCTTGACCAAGAGGCAGGGGGTGATGAGAGTTGGAGTTCCAAACATCTGGAGGCCACCGGATTGCAGAAAGCTGCTTTAGCTGATTGTGGCGGCTGTTGTTGTTGTTGTTGTTGTTGTTGTTGTTGTTGTTACACCTATAGTTATTATTATTACTCCCCTCTGGGCTACTACTTTACATGTATATTGTGCATTTATTACACTACTTAGCTCTATGTTACAAGGGAAACTTTCTTAAATATAGTGGGACAATCCCTTCAAGAAGGAGCAAACAGCCCAACAGTAATTCTTGTTTTTTAAAAAAGCAGAATTTGGGGACTGTTACACGTTTCGCTTGTAATGCATAGTTCACACCAGTCAGGTGGCTTTGTGACTCGGTGGCAGAGTTCATCTCTCATCCCAAGGGTCCTCACTGGGATTTTCCCAGGTTCAGAGCAAACAGAGCAATAGCACAAGCGATGGCAAATGTATTCTACAGCATGAGCTCAACAAATGCAAATACAAATGCAGAATTGTTTTCTTCTAATTTTATGATAATGGATTCAACTTATTGAGAAGGCATAATCTTAACACCAATAATGCTTTTAGTAAGGGGCTGGATGTCAAATCATGAAAGTAATTCTGTAAGCCATGTGTTACTTTTAAATGAGGCAGATAATATATTCTGAACCTGCTATATGTCTTGCTGTAGCTCTTCTCAAGCATATACTTCTGTTTCTGTTCTGTTCTCTTTATAAAGAGAAGAGTTGTGCAGAGTTGTTAAGGCAGCAGAGAGCATTGTTGGCTGCCCACTCTCCACCTTAGAGCAGATTTATGCCACAAGGTGCCATAGGAAGGCACTGGACATAGTAAAAGATCCATCGCATCCTGGTCACTGTCTCTTCGAGCTCCTGCTGTCGGGACGGAGATACAGGACGATGAAGACAAGAACGAGCCGTCTCAAGAACACCTTCTTCTCCAGAGCGATCTCGGCCCTGAATGGGAAACCTAGACTTTGAAAATTATCTAATCTTCCTTGCTGTATTATACTGTATTGTTTTAATTAGTGTTTTTATAGTTGTTCTGATTTTGTGTGGAGTGCCCTACCTGGGTGGATGGAGCAGCCAAGTAAATTTCGTTGTCCCTGAGAGGGGGCAATGACAATAAAGATATTATTATTATTATTATTATTATTATTATTATTATTATTATTATAAAGCAAGGCTGATATCCAATGCAGACACAGCATGAATCATGCCTGGAAAGAGCAGCAGAGACCCAGCGGCGGAGCTAGCTGCTCCGGCACCCAGAGCAGCACACATGCTGTGCACCCAGGGGACAGGTCAATCGTGCCCGGGGTGTGTGTTCCAGCATGGTGGCAATTGTGCTGGGGGGTGCCATCCACTGCGGTGGCAATCGGATTTTGTCACCCCCCTCAGGGATGACACCCAGGGTGAACCCCCTTCCTAAGCCTCCGCAGAGACCTAAGTGTGGTTAAGCCCTGATATTACCAATTGCATTAAATTAAAGCAATATGCTTCACAACCATCTAGAGTCCTCTAAAGTATAAATTGCAACATGACACCCGCAGGTGCCAACATCCCTGCCAGCAATGCCTGTGTTCTTCTTCACTGAAGGCTAGAAGTCTGTGCCCTTATATATGTGTGAAAATATTGATATTGATACATTGGAAGGACGATCAATGGATAGATGGCGTGACAACTCTTCAAACTCATGAACAAATAGCTTTCAGACTAAAGATGTATGGACAAATTTAACAGTGCTTGGAACGTATTTATCGAAATCATAGTGACACACAAATCAATGTATATTTGAGGGGGGAAATAAGTTATTCTATTTACATATGTGTTATATAGTTCAAATCAATGTATATTTGAGGGGGGAAATAAGTTATTCTATTTACATATGTGTTATATAGTTCTGTAATCTTAATCATCTTTATTGTCATATTGTTATTGTTGGTCTCCTCTGCCTTTTAAAATGTTGTTTTCTTTCTTTTGCTTTCTTACTTTAACTCATTGTAATATTCTTAATAAAAATTTAAATGATCAAATAATATGAAAAGGCTATAAGTCATGGGCTAAAAAGACAGGTCCTCTTATAGATCAGTAACCAGTTATAAAAAGAGAGAGTAGCAGTGATAAATAGATTCCCAATGGAAGGGTGTAAGAAAGGGAGTCCAAGCATCTGTGCTTTTTAACTTGGTCATAAATGATCTGAAGAAGTGAGTGAATAGTGAGGTGCCCAAGTTTAGCTTCAAGGTTTTATAAAGCCAAAGGCATAGCAAAGACATCTATAGATCTCTCCAAACTGGGTAAATGGGCACTTAAATAGCTAATGCATAGCACACTGAGGCAAACAAAACCCCTAACTTCACATACAAACTGATGGGATCCAAACTGGCAGTGACTAACCAGGAGAAATATATTGGAATCAACATGGATAGCTCGATGAAAATATTGGTCCAGTTAGAGATGTAATGAAAAATGCACGTTCCATGTTAGGGATCATTAAGAAAGAAACTGAAAATAAAAATGAAAATAATATTTTTACTCGAATCTATGATACAAGCAGTCTTGGAAAATTATGTGTAGTTCTGGTCACCCTATCACAAAAAAAGATATTGTAATAGATGCTGGAAATGGTGCAGAATAAGTGCAGAAATTGATCGACCAAATAAAAAAGAAAGAAACGGTGAAATGTTTGCGTAGAGAACAGAGAGAAGTGCTTTTCCTTCTCTCTAAATACTAGAACATGGAAGAAGAAGAAGAAGAAGAAGAAGAAGAAGAAGAAGAAGAAGAAGAAGAAGAAGAAGTAGTAGTTTGGATTTGATATCCCACTTTATCACTACCGGAAGGAGTCTCAAAGCGGCTAACATTCTCCTTTCCCTTCCTCCCCCACAACAAACACTCTGTGAGGCGAGTGGGGCTGAGAGACTTCAGAGAAGTGTGACTGGCCCAAGGTCACCCAGCAGCTGCATGTGGAGGAGCGGGGAAGCGAACCCAGTTCACCAGATTACGAGACTACCGCTTGTCAGGGAACTGCCATCGGAGAGACAGGTGGTGGACAGGCTACAGGAGAATAGGAGAGAATCTGCAGTAGAAGAGGGAACCAGCAGAGGGAGTGCAGGAGTCACAGCGGAGGGGAGGCTCTGGGATGCTTCCAGTGAGAGTAGTGGAGAGGTAACGGGACCCCCGTTGGGAACGCCCACCCTTCGCCGGAAACTGTCACGCAGAGAGTCTCGAAAGCGCATGTCTGTCAAAGAGCTTTTATGTTGGCGTAAATTCCGTAGACGCCCACTGTCAGATACTACCAGCGACTGACGGAGTCATGCTTTGGGGGCTCCGTTAGTGCATCGGTTTGGATGACCAGCCAAACCCCAGAGGGATCAAGCTTTTACGCACAAGCAGCTCACTATCCCATCACAGCAATCTGACAGTCTTTGAAAGCAGCTTGTGCAAGCAGAAGGCATCATGAGCGAACCATCCGGAACCGGAACCGGAGGAGCAGGAGCGGGAGCTGGCGCAGATCCAAGCCTGGAACAAAGGTACAGGGCGTTGGAGGTCCAGCTGGCACTGCAAACGGCGAGGCTCGAGGAGAGGAGGGCTCAAGATGCAGATAAGGGGAAGACCACCCCACTTGCCAGACGGGTGCCTGGACTGGTGCAGAAATTTGGGGGGGATCCCCGGAACTATCAAGCCTTTAGGACAGAGATGCAATATGCTCTCAATCTACTGTTTGATGACTTCCCCGACGAGAACTCTAGAGTGGCGTACGTGATTGGCCATCTAGAGGGAGGGGCGAGGGACTGGGTTCGGCCCCTGATGGCAGCCAATAATGAAATCTTAAAGGACACAATGAAGTTTTTCCGCGCCATGGACTTGATGTTTTCCAGCGAGATCGAGCAGGGAGTGGTGCGCAGGCAGTTAATGGCGTGTAAACAGGGGAGCCGATCTGTACGTGAGTACTGGACTGAGTTCACCATGCTGATTCATAGACTTGGGTGGGACCTTGCTAGTGAACCTATTCAAATGCTGTTTGAAGAAGGTCTCTCTCCGGCAGTGAAAGATGAACTTTCCCGGGCGCCTAGGGCGGAGTCTATGGATCAGCTGACTAAATCAGCGCTGTCCATTGGGGCACGCCAGGAAGCTAGAGCTATGGAAAAGCGGGAAGGAAAGGGGGAACGTTGGAAGGACTTCCGCATTCCAGAGATTCCGGAGCAGCCTTTCCCGCCAGCAGAGCCGATGGAACTTGGAACAGCGCGCGCGCGTGCAGTTTCAAACACCAGTGAAGGGCGGAAGAAGGAGGGAAAGAGCGGCAAGAGATGCTATCTCTGCCAACAGCCAGGTCACTTTGCCAGAGTCTGTCCGCAAAGGAAGGAATGGCAAGGGATGGCGGGAACTGTTGGGGGGAAGGAGGAAGAAGAAATCACGGAGCCAGTAAAAGCCAACGCCTGGTTGCCAACATCAGGGCACAGCAGCCAGGCCAGGGAGTAATGAATGTGCCCACGCCGGAACCTCCAAGACCAGCGCTTGTGATAGAGGTGTTGCTGGAACTGGCAAACGGACACCCACTGAAGATAAAGGCGCTATTGGATTCAGGTAGCTCATGTAATTTCATGAGCAAAGAGTTTGCAGCTGCACACCAAATACAGACTATCCCATTGAGTAAGCCTTTGCAGGTTACCACGATTGATGGGAGGGAGCTGTTGGGAGGAGAAGTGAGCCAACAGACTGTACCAATGATAATGAGGGTGGCACGACACACCGAACTGATAGCGTTTAACGTAGCCACCTTGGGAGGAGCTCCTATTATCTTGGGTATGAGCTGGCTGGCGCTACACGATCCGCTAGTAGGCTGGCATCAGAGAGTGGTTTCCTTTGGATCAGCACATTGCCTAGAACACTGCAAGGAGGGAGAGGCTCAGGCAGGCGCCAGGGGCACTCTAGCAGTGATGGAAGTGATGGACAAAGGGAGGGTGCCACCACAATACGCTGACTTGCTTGACGTATTCAGCGAAAAAGAAGCAGATAAACTGCCCCCGCACAGACCCTTTGATTGTCAAATTACCTTACTCCCAGGAGCACAATTGCCAGTGGGCAAGCTGTATGCAATGTCAGACAGTGAGATGCAGGAGTTAAGGGAGTTCATTGACAAGAATCTCAAGCGAGGTTTCATCAGAGAGTCACGAGCGGTGGGGGGCAGCCCAGTGTTCTTTGTGGACAAAAAAAACACAGGCAAGCCCAGGCTTGTATGTGATTTCAGGGCCCTAAATGCAGTGTCAGAACCAGTGACTTTCCCTATGCCCAGAATTGATGACATTCTAACACGGGTGAGAAAAGGGAAAATTTTTACCAAGCTGGACCTTAGGGGGGCATATAACTTGATACGTGTGAGAAAGGGGGATGAGTGGAAGACCACTATGTTCACCCCCTTGGGGGCCTTTGAGTACACCGTTATGCCTTTCGGATTACAAGGGGGCTCCGCCTGTTTTCAATCATTCATGAATCACGTCCTGGGGCCACTGCTCTACAAGAACTGCGTAGCGTTCTTAGATGACGTTCTGGTGTACTCAGACAATGAGGAGCAGCATGTGCGAGATGTAAGAGAGGTACTGAGCAAGCTGCGAGAAAACCGGCTGTGGGTGAAACTGGAGAAGTGTCAGTTTCATACCAAGGAGGTGGAATTCCTGGGGTACCGGTTGTCTGACAAGGGATTGGCCATGGATCCCAGCAAGGTTCAAGCGGTACTGGAATGGAAAACACCAAAGACCAAGAAGGACGTGCAAAGGTTCCTGGGCTTCGGAAACTTCTATAGGAAGTTCATCAAAAACTTTGCCCATTTAACAGCGCCCATCACGGATTGTCTTAGTAGCAAAAAGAAATTTGTTTGGACGGGAGAAGCGCAACAAGCGTTCGAACGCTTAAAGCAGGCGTTTGCGTCGGAAGAGCAACTCTTGCACGTGGATCTACAACAACCAATGAGAGTGGAGACTGACGCGTCAGACCGAGCGGTGGGGGCCGTTCTTCTCCAGCCGGGAAAAGATACGTCTGAATGGAGACCGTGTGCATTCTTCTCGCGGAAGTTGAACAAATCAGAGAGGAACTACACAGTGTACGACCGAGAACTGCTCGCCATTCATGAAGCATTCCGGAAATGGCGGCACTTGCTGATTGGGGCGCAGCACAAGGTTCAAGTCCGAACTGACCACAAAAATCTGGAATACTGGAGAACAGCCCGAGTGCTGAACCAGAGACAAGTGAGATGGGCCCAGGAGTTCTCCAAATTCCACTTTGAGATTCGTTACGTGCCCGGCTCCGAGAACGTGAGGGCGGACGCTCTTTCCAGGAAACCTGAGTACTTAGAGGGGGAGGGAGCGCCTGAGGCAAGGCATGTAATCTCTGAAGACCGCTGGGTGTGTGGGGCGGCATTGGTGGGGCAGAGGGAACTGATAGAGGGTACGGAGAAAGATGAATACGCCCAAGAGAAACTCAGAGAGCTCCGGAGGACAGAGGAGAACACAGGGGGGTTCGAAGAAAAGAACGGGGCGTTGTATTACAAAGGGGCACTGTACATACCCGACGGGGAACTGAGGGGCAGAGTACTCAAGCAGTTGCATGACAGCCCCACAGCGGGACATTTTGGACAGCACAAAACCATGTGGTTGGTTACCAGGGAGTTTTGGTGGCCCAAGGTGAGGGAGGACGTACGGGAATATGTCAGGGGTTGCGACAGGTGCCAGCGAGCGAAAGGAGAGAGGGTGGCGCCAGCGGGGCTATTACAACCCTTACCCACGCCCGAAAGGCCATGGGAGGCAGTATCCATAGATTTTATGACGGACCTGCCAAAATCCAAAGGCAAAACAGCTGTCATGGTGGTGGTAGATCAATTAACCAAGATGTGTCATTTTATAGCTTGTTCACATGCAGTCACAGCGGAGGAAACCGCCAAGTTGTTTGTAGAACATATTTTCAAGTTGCATGGCGCCCCCTTGAGGGTGGTCAGCGACAGAGGGAAACAATTTACTTCCAGGTTCTGGAGGAAACTTATGAGCTTACTGCACGTAGAACTCAATTTCTCAACTGCCCGGCACCCAGAAACCAATGGGCAAGCGGAAAGGGCAAATGGGGTTTTACAACAATACCTGAGGTGTTATGTAAAAGACAGAGAAAATGATTGGGTGGATAAGTTACCTCTAGCAGAATTTGCCTACAACAACGCGGAGAACGTGTCCACAGGGATGAGTCCCTTCCTGGCAAATTATGGGTGTCACCCCCGGGCATTCCCAGGAGAGGGAGGGGAGAGGTGGAGCGTGCCGGCGGCGGAATATTTTTTTGAAGAGATGGAGGCGATCCACCGTCAGCTTCAACTTAACTTAGAGAAAGCCAAGGAAGAATATAAGAAGCAAGCAGACAGAAATAGGAGGGAAGGTGAAACTATAAGGGTGGGGGACCGGGTGTGGTTGTCCACCCAAGGGCTACCGTTCAAGGGCGGGAGTAAGAAATTGAGGCCCAAAAGATTGGGACCCTTTGAGGTCATACAGCAGGTCAACCCAGTGGCATTCAAACTCAGGCTGCCCAGTCACATGAAATTACACCCAGTATTTCACAGGTCATTACTGTCGCCGTACCGAGAGGGACGCGAGTGGGGGGAGCGTGAGAGAGAGGCCACCCAAACGCCCGTGATAGAAGAGAGAGAGCGCGACATGAACGTGGCAGGAATCATTGATTCCAGGTGGAAGGGGAATCAGGTGGAATATCTGGTAGAATGGGAGGGGGAAGCAGAGTCGGAAAACACTTGGGTACCAGCAGAGGTAGTCAATGACGAGGTTTTAATAGAAACATTTCATCAGCGTTTCCCAAGAAAACCGCAACCCGTGGCTCGATTTAGAAGGGAACACTTTGGGACCACCGATGAGGAAGGAGAGTTTGAAGGGTTCCCAGAGTCAGGGGTGGGTGAAGAAGCCGACTCCGACGAAGAAGAGGAAGACGGGGAGAGAGACGGTACGCCGTGGCTGGAAGTGTTAGAATCCTCGGACGACGAGGAGAGTTCCTTCAGGGGCTTTCCGCCCTCACCGCCAGTGGGAGAGGAGGCGGGAGGGGGTGAAGGGGGCCCTGGGGGGGAGGTGGATGTCAGGGAACTGCCATCGGAGAGACAGGTGGTGGACAGGCTACAGGAGAATAGGAGAGAATCTGCAGTAGAAGAGGGAACCAGCAGGGGGAGTGCAGGAGTCACAGCGGAGGGGAGGCTCTGGGATGCTTCCAGTGAGAGTAGTGGAGAGGTAACGGGACCCCCGTTGGGAACGCCCACCCTTCGCCGGAAACTGTCACGCAGAGAGTCTCGAAAGCGCATGTCTGTCAAAGAGCTTTTATGTTGGCGTAAATTCCGTAGACGCCCACTGTCAGATACTACCAGCGACTGACGGAGTCATGCTTTGGGGGCTCCGTTAGTGCATCGGTTTGGATGACCAGCCAAACCCCAGAGGGATCAAGCTTTTACGCACAAGCAGCTCACTATCCCATCACACCGCTCTTAACCACTACACCACACATGGAGTCGGCAAATGAAGTTGAACCATAGAAGATTCCAGTGCTTTTTTTCTGGGGGACGCAGGGGTACACATACCCCTAAACATTTTGTGAATCTAAGTTTGGCCTCACTGAGGGGCAGTATTTCAATATGAGTAGGAAAATGAGAGAACACCTAAACAATTTTTTAGGGAGAAAAACACTGGAAGATTCAAGACAGATGAATGATCGTATTTCTTTATGCAGCAGGCATTAAACTATGGAGTTTGTTACCACAGGACATAGCAAACTTGGATGCAAACTTGGATGGGTTTAAAGGTGGTTTGGACAGATTCACAGAGGAAAAGGCTGTCAATGACTACTAGGCATGATTCAGCACCCCAGAATAAGAAGCAGCATGCTATTGAATACCACTTTCTGGGAAGCAACAACACTCATATCCTGGTTGAGGACCTCTCATACAGATCTGGTTGGCCACTGTAGGGAATAGGTTGCTAGACTTTGTATCACCTTGGATTGATTCATCAGGGCTCTTTTTATGTACAGTGGTACCTTGGTCCTCAAACTTAATCCATTCCGGAAGTCCATTTGACTCCTGAAACCATTCGAAAACCAAGGCACCACTTCCAAGTGGCTGCAGGAGCTTCCTGCACTCAAGCAGAAGCAGCATCAGACATTCAGCTTCCAAATAACGTTCGCAAACTGGAACACTTACTTATGGGTTTGCGGCATTCAGGAGCCGGTTTGTTCAGCAACTAAGCCTTTCGAGTACCAAGGTACCACTGTACTTGTGTCCTGGACCCAAGAGGCCATTGGTGCAGGGCACACATTACAAACTAGCATGTGTATGTAATAATTTGACCTAACCCCATTTACCCTGGAAAGATGGACAAAATACATTTCATGGCACAATCTGAGGTTTCCATTCCCCACAAGGCAGTTGGGTGAGATTTAAGAGGCCTTAAAGAAAAAGGGTTAGAATCCAATATCTGGTTGGCACTAGAGACACCCAATAAAAAGTACTGGTGTGTTTGACATAGGTGGGAAAGATGCAATGCTGGTTGCCATATGGCTGATGCTTCCATTAATATTATTTCTGAATGCTCTTGATCACAACTGAATAACATTATATATAGTGGATTGAACTACAATCCATTCCCTTTATTGCTTGTGACTATAAGCTGTGTGTGATGAAACCAGCAATAAAAAAAACCCTTTCCGTTGGTACACCTCTTGGAAGGCAGCCAAGGTATTTATTGCTATTCGGGCAATTAATGGCTTTATTGATCTCTTGTTTTCCCCTAGTAAACAGTGGATAAGCCATTTATTTTTATTCCTTAGTTGTAATTAATGCAAGTAGAGTTTGACTGATATTTGCTAGTATAGCACTTTCTGGATGAGAGAACATTTTGTTTTTCACAACAACTCTGCGATGGAACAAACTCGTTACAAATAAAGCATATCTGTTCATTATTTTTCCAAATAGAATACAACCGTACTACCAGTCTGAATATGAACTTGGCTCTTCATTGCTATGGTGCTGGTGGAACCCAAACCACATCTTCCAGTTCTCCACACAAGTTCCAAGATTATAGATGGAGCACCATATTCTTAGGGTAAAATAACTGCCACAAATCAGATTATATATACAGTAAGAGAGCAATCCAATGCCAAGTTCAACTGAGACCAGCAGTTTAGGATGCAGTGGCTCTCCAGCTCAGCCAGCTAATTCCTGGCTCAGATAGCATTAAGTCCGAAATCCCGGCTCAGCTGAAGATTTGCTGACAAAACTTGCTCAACTGGCTGAGCTGATGCCGGCTAAGCCAAGGCTTGTATAAGCCCCCAGAAAAGAGGTGTGCTGGGAGTTGGGCAGGGGCAGGACCAGACTTAGATTGGATCCTAATCCCATTCAGCTTGGTTACTATTTTAAAAGCTTGTTTTAGACAAAGAAGCAGCAGCAGCAGACCCACTGCTGAACAAGGTTTGGATCTGGTGTAACTACACGGCAGTTAACTAACACCAGAATGCTTTACGCCAGCCTCTTGCAGAGGATGCACAGAAAGTGTAGCCTTATTGGAGTTCACCGATTGGGACTGCGTTGCTCCCGGACAGGAGGAATGAAGTCAAATGACACCAAGGTTGGTTCAAAGAAAGAGTTTATTCTGCTCTCCGGATAGCAGAAGGCACTTGCGTGTCAGTCCATAGCAAGTCCAAAGAAATGAGAAGTTTCATGCAGTATGTATATCCTCCAGGCACCCTCTCCCTCCTTCCCCAGGAATCCAACCACGTCAGCCTATGTACGCAGGTTGACATCACATATGTTCCTGCTCTGGTATTCTTAACTATAAAAGGGTATTCCTTTCTGTACTTCTGGCCATAAAAGGATCTTCCTGTTCCTACTCTTATCTTGGAGCAAGAGGTCACCATCTCCAAGAACACACTCTGGCGCTGTTCCCAGACTGGGTCTGTGCGATTTTTGTGGTCAGGACGTAAGATAAGGCACAGACGCATCATCCCTGCTCTACTGGAACTTGGCAAGGTCACTCACTGCCATCACGGACTGATAAGGGAGAGAGCTTTGAGCACAGCCGGGTTTTTGTTTATACATTGACTCAGAGCTCGTTAATGGATTTTAGCTAAGGAAAAATAGGGATTTTGGTGCAGTTTCAAACTGCCTGCACAGTCAGTTTTGGGGTTTGGGAAACCCATTCCTTCAAAAGAAGAGCCTCAGATGATGGTCATAGGGTCCAGGTCGGTTCATGTGGAGAGAGGTAGTCCTTGAGGTATGCCAGATGGAGCCAGAAGGATTACATGGCAGGGACATCTTTCTACCACTCTCTGCTTCTTTGTATATTCCTTGTAAATATACTAAATACCATTTTTCACACTAGGGACAAATATGGGCAGTGGCTGACCTCCATTTTGGGGGGGCCCAAGATTTAACTGTTATGGGGGCCCCCTTTGCAACCAGCAACGAGGTCTGGGTGACCCCTGTCATCTTCTTCAGTGGGGTTGTACCATGGCAGATCACAACTCTGTGCTACTGACTCTCAAACTTTGGGATTATACACAACAACAAAATAATCAGTTTGAATCATGACTCAAATTGGGTCTATTGGGACCCAAAAAGTTGTTTCTAGGCCCCCTCTGGGATTAGAAGCCCTGGAGCCTAAATTTCATTAGTTTCATAGTAGATTTTTCCCTTGAATATGGGTTTAGGAATCCCTTGTTGTTGCAAAACCTTTGGTTCCAACCTCAGATAACCAAGTCTGTACTAGTTACTCTGGCTCCAGTGTGCTTCAACTGCTGGTGTTTGAAGCTGACTACACAATGTTAACCATGATCCATACATAACCTGTGGTTTCTTCAGAAAAAATACCTGGTTTGCTTCAGTTTTCTCCTCAAACCAGCTTCCATTTGATTTGAAAATCCAAGCCGGACAGCTCTCATTGTACAGCTGTTGCACATGCACAGATGGCAGCTTAACTGAATAGGAGTTGGGGGAGTTAAATGCTTGGGGTCCTGTCCATTGGGTGAAGACACCCCAGCCCCCATTCTGGTGTGTACAGCAACTGCAAATTATACGTGAAACATGCAGCAGTGAAGGGACCATTGTGTTTTAAGATGCTACTGTGTGTACAGCCCAAAATTCAAATTCAGCTTTTGAATCTGCTAAAGTGGTCAAGCAGCAAGAGTAATGGCTGTGTTGAATAGTCACTATTTTTGTTTCTGACAAATGAACTGATGCCTGGTTTGGCCATTTGGAAAATCCGGACTTTATGAAAATATCAAACTTTGCAAAATGATGATTAAGTGTTGCGTTTGATTTCAACACCCCACCCAAACTAGAGTGTCAAGCGCAACTGGGATGTAATTTGTGGTGACAATACTGAACAGGGCTGGCTCAAGACATTTTGGCACCTGAGGAGAACCACAAAATGGGGGTGGCACCAGGGAAGCAGGGGTGAGTAAAGATATACACCAGGAAAAAAGAGGGAATAAAGATATATATTGGGAACAAGGGTGGGAGATGACCAGCAGGACCTCCTATTTGCCAAGATGCCACTGTAGAGGCAGCCTGGGGTGGGGGTGGGGCTATGGGTCCTGCCACCTGAGATGGTTGCCTCGCTTTGCCTCATGGATGGGCTGGCCCTGGTACTGAAAGGTTGAAACAATTACCTGTATTTTAAGGAAATCTATTTTTCTGCTGTTCCGAGCTCAGTGACAAAAGCAGTCAAATTATCATACTTCATAATTCCATGCTCTGCTGGTGCATAGTACTACTTACCTCGTCTGGCCCAGTTTCACCTCAGCTTCTACTGGAAATTCCAAAAATTCTTTGAAATTGTGATGGGTGGAAGCCCTTTCAATTTGTTGAATTGCTGGGTTTCATTTTGCAGGGAGAGGAAGAAAGAGGAAGTAACAAAGAAAAGGGAAATTTCCATTCATGCCAAGCCAACACTTGAAGAAAAGATCTCTGTAAAGAACGTTGTTTGGTTTGCAGACTTGGGCCCACCTTTCAGTTTGTTTAGCTATTAAAAATATGCAACCATACACCATTCCCGGCTCCTATTGCCTCTCCCTTTAGATGCATGCTGGCAGAGAATCATTATAATCAGTGCAAAGATACAAAGTCACAATCAGAGAGGAATTCTTGTTTACAGTAGAGGAGACCACACACTGTGATAGTTTGCATTAGAATCACAGCGGGGGAAGCATGAAAGGCTGGAGCATAAAAATAGATATGGGACTTTTCGGGTTTGCTCAAGTACCTGTCCAGTTGTGATACAATCGTAAAATATTATAATTTCCTCCCCAGATCCATTATTGCCGCTACACTGCCTACAGAATCCCTTGATTTCCTGAGACTTCTGACCACCACAACAGGATACACAGCAGAAGCTGCCTGAAAGGCATTTTCCTTTTTTCGCACGACAGCTGGAGGATAGGGATGTGCTTGGCTACAGAGAGAACAGGCTCATGGAATACGTGGAAATAGATCAAAAGCGCACAGCGAAAGTATTATGTCAGAGCTAGGTTATCCCTTCAGGTGATTAAAAAAAAAAGGTTAGCCTAAATGCAAAAACAAATCCCTGAAAGGAGTTTGAGGTGGGCGGGAGGGAAATCACCTGAAGCTTTCATTCTAATCTCAGGAAAAAGGAATGTTTTAATGTGGGGAAAGGGGACTCAAAGTCGCTTTAAAATCTAGCAACTATTCTCCAGAGATATACCAACTCAGAACGTAGCTCTAATAATCCGTACAGCTTCTGAAATTTATTAGTCTTTTTTAAAGAAAAAAGAACTATTATTAACATGCTAAGCTTTAGGCTATTTAAATTTTCTGAGGAAATCTGAGTAAGGAGGTATACAGGATCAGAAGGCTGCCTTCTTTAACTTTGTTCATGAACAAAGCTCTGTCAACCTGGTAATGAATATCTTCTGATTCTTTTCTTTCTTTTTCAGGAGAAAGCACGTTATTTATCTGTAATGTTTCATCACCTGTGTGAGGAATTTCCTGAAATACCCACTTTTTAAAAAAGCCAACGTTGTGGGAAAGGTGTTTTGTACTTTGTAAAGTGCTTTTTTAAACCATCAAAACAATTAAAATGTCACAATAAAGTAGAATAAGAGAAGAGAGAATACTTAAATATTCATCTACAGATCTTCTTCTTAACTCGGTCACCAGAATAAGGAAAAAAAACCTGGATAAATAGCTTCGTTTTCAGCTAATGCCAGGAAGTAATCAATGCTGGCACTAGATGAACCTCAGGTGGAAGAGAATTTGATAGCTGTGGTGCCACCACAGAAAAGACCCTATTCTTGGACACCTCAATGTGAATGGCTTTTAAGTTGGAGAAGGTGATACACCAAACTGGTCAGGCCTTGCCAATACTTCCCTCTTCCTCCTTCAATTTCAGACCCTCCAAGTGTCCCTATTTTCAAGGGACAGTCCCAGATTTACAGAAGCCATCCTAGTTTCTGTTTTGATCCCAGAATGTCCCACTTTTCCTTAGGACGTCCCTATTTTCATCAGAGAAACATTGGCGGGTATAGTAGGATGTCTATTTTCCTTAGAGGGCATGGAGTTATGCGAGCTCCAAGACAAGAAGATAAGTAACTATACAACCTTTAGAAGACATCTGGTGTTTGTACACTGGCTGTCTACATGGCTCCAACTACACACACACACACACACACACACACACACCATTCTGAGATAAATTCTTTCTACTTTTTTACTAAGAAATTGCTCTCTGAAGCTATGTTTAGTTTTCAGCTGATCAGAATAATAGATTCTGAGATATTACAGGGGGATTTCTGTGAAATTGAATGGGAGGACAAATTTTATATTTGTGTCTAAAGGCATCTGTGTCTGGGTAAGATTATGGTTTCCACAGTAAGTTTGAACCTACCAAGTTTGAACTGAAATATGTTTTAGGCACCTCTGACAATGTTTAGAATTCCAAACACAGGTTACTGTGCAAAGTTTGTGTGTAGAATTTGAAAACAAATGTTTATAGCCACCATGCCAATGATGGTTAAAAGATTTTATATTTTAAAATTTCGTTTTATTCTCAAGTTTTTTTGCAGAAGATTTTAATATATTCTTGCTTTATTTGCTCTTATAATTATGTTTATTTTAAATTTTATTGGCCTGGTTCACATGAAACACCAGACCGTAGTTAATATAAACCAAGGTTCATAAATCAACAACAAACCATGGCTTTGTTAATCTTTTAAAAAGCCATGGTTATTTTCAGTGGTCTGGGTTTGGGTAATCAACTTAAACTATGGTTTACAAATCATGACATAGTGTTACATGTGAACCAGACCATTGCTTACTTGTTTTTAATCATGTCAAGTGGCAAGAAAATGATGGATTGATTATATGAAAACAAGTTAAGCTTTCAGTTAGCATCTGTTTTTATGGAAAGTTGCTGCATCAGCTTGCTATTCACTGTCCAGCAAATCAACACATCAACACTGTGTTTAAAGGTTTATGTGAGGGCTGCATCCAGCTTGAGATTTTGTGCTTGGGTACCTGAGTAACAAATACACAGTTACTTCATCAGCTGTCTATGGTCCATTAGTATATTATTAGGCATACCACTTTTTAAAATATGCAGAAGCGGTCCCCCAGTTTCCTAGCAATCCCTTCCAAGTATTTTTTAAGAGAAACACACTTGACAGCGTATGAAGATGCCCTCCATAACTGATGCTGCACTCATGTATTCTATCCAAGTACCAAATGTCAGGTGTGAAGTGATGCTTAAACTGAAGGACAGTGTGACCTGTATTTCAGTTAACTCCAGCAGATTCTGCAAAGTTAAGTGCCAGAGTAATGCAGGGAATTTGGGTCCATCTAATTGCCATAATAATATATTTACATGTATGTGTTGTGGCTTTGCTAGGAGTGCCATACCTGTGAATTTACTCACGACCTCAACTTACACAATGCAGGGATGATTAGACCTGCAGTCCAACAACATCTGGAGGGTAACAGCTTCCCAATCCCTATCTTAACAGAAACATTTCTGTAGAATCAGTGGGGTTATTTTTTAAAGAGACAGATTGCTAGGATTCTCCCCAAATCTTTAAGTACTACAGAGGCATCTTACTGCTTGACAAAACTTTTGGCAGCAAATTTGCTGAATCTTAAAAACAAACTAATTCCTTTGCGAGGCAGAAGGAGCAAAGCATGCAAAAGAATGAAAATTTAAAATATATATAATTCTAAAAGAGCACCTAGCAGGTTGCAGTAATTAGGGTTGTGCACCATCTGTGGGAGTTGAAATACAATAATATCTGGAGGACCACAGGCCCCCCTTACCTGTTTCAAGCATCCATCTTTCCCCTGTCTATAATATGGGAAGCAGCTTGCCTACACTACAGGTCTGCTGTAAGGCAGATCTGCACAACTTGTGACCCACCAAGTCAAATGCAGCACACACCAGCCACATGTTATGGGTCTGCCAGATGTTTGCAGGACACTTGTTGTTTTCATTTTTATACCAGCAGCAAAAACAAAAAGCTTATTTAGCCTTGTTGTCTCCCCCTCCCCCAGATCTTTGACTTGGTGCGTCACAGGCTATGCATATCTGTCCAGGTTATAAACATATGTATATGAGTGAAATTGCCACATAAACACTACTCATTCTTGATAACCTGCCCTTCCTGGTGGCATAGATACTGATTGGATGCAGATAAGTCTATACCTGAAAGGACTGCCTCTTCCCATACAAACTGACCCAGACCCTGCGCTTGTCGTCTTCATCTGAAGCCCTTCCTTATGTCCCTTCTGTCGTGCAGCGAAGTCAAAACACAGAGTCCTCACAGTAAATGAATAAAACTTTACTGAGGCAAATCATACTTCTTTACAAACGCCGTATAGTTAAAGCCATGGTTTTCCCAGTAGTGATGTATGGAAGTGAGAGCTGAACCATAAAGAAGGCTGATCGCCAAAGAATGGATGCTTTTGAATTATGGTGCTGGAGGAGACTCTTGAGAGTCCCATGGACTGCAAGAAGATCAAACGTATCCATTCTTAAGGAAATCAGCCCTGAGTGCTCACTGGAAGGGCAGATCCTGAAGCTGAGGCTCCAATACTTTGGCCACCTCATGAGAAGAGAAGACTCCCTGGAAAAGACCCTGATGCTGGGAAAGATGGAGGGCACAAGGAGAAGGGGACGACAGAGGACAAGATGGTTGGACAGTGTTCTCGAAGTTACAAACATGAGTCTGACCAAACTGCGGGAGGCAGTGGAAGACAGGAGTGCCTGGCGTGCTCTGGTCCATGGGGTCACGAAGAGTCGGACACGACTAAACGACTAAACAACAACAACAATGTAGGAGAGCAAGGTAAAACAGAAGATTAGACTAGAGAGCACACACTGAGCCCATTTGTATTTATCATTTCTGGCTCCATGTGTGTTCCTGTAAAAGATACAATATTTGTGCAAGGAATAAGTCATCTAGGATGAGTCAGAGTGAGTCAGCTAGCTGAGTGAGTCTGCACTTTTCAGCATTTTTCAACACTTTCTACACTTTACTGCTTCTGCTCTCAAATTGTCACATGACATCTTCTCACTGAAAGGTTCAGAGGATGATAACATGAGAATGGGCCTTTTCTGTGGTGGCTCCCCATCTGTGGGATGCTTTCCCCAGAGAGGCTCACCTGGTGCCACCATTACATGAATTTAGGCACCAGGCAAAAAATTTACTCTTTACACAGGCCTTTGGCCATTAAATATGTTATGGCTTGTTAAATGGGGCGTTGTGTGCGTTGTTATGATTATTTTACTATTTTGCTGTGTCTTATTATGGTCTGTATTGCGTTTTTATTATTATGCAGTGTAAATTATGTTCTTAATGTTGTACGCCAACCTGGGATCTTTGGCTAAAGGGCAGTACAGGTGTTCCCCCACTTATGCCCGATAGACTTGATTCAAATCAGGAAATAGTGGGGGAGAGCTAGAGACATAGCTGTCAAGTGTCCCTTATTTGAAGGGACAGTCCCTTATTCCAGCACCATGTCCTGCTGCTGTCCCTTATTGATGGATGTCCCTTAAATTTCAAAGGAAGCAGCTCCTCTCCCTCCCTCCCTGCCGGCCAGGGAGGAGGGAGGCTCCAACTGTGTTGCTTGGCTGTGTTGCTCACCCAATAAGAAGTCTAAGAACCACTGGGGGGTGGAGCTTGCATGCCTTGTGTGTGGCTAGTTAATGCAAGCTGAGGGGTTTTTTGAATGCTGGACGCCATTTTGTTGCACGTGCTGCTGCAAACTTTGCAATGCAAAGCCAGGCTGGGGAGCCATCTTAAGTTGGGGCTGCATAGGCCTTGTGGTGCATGTGATTCAGATTCTATTCAGTTGAACCTCTGGTTACAAAGTTGGTTGGACAGTGTTCTCGAAGCTACCCAGCATGTGTTTGACCAGACTACAGGAGGACAGGAAGACTGGAGTGCCTGGAACAGGTGAGGCTGCAGGTCCCTTATTTTGGCTGCTGGTCCCTTATTTTCAAGGCTGCTGGTCCCTTATTTTTAAATCTGTAAGATAGTGGGAGAGAAAGCTGGAGCTCAGGGAAAAACCTGGGTGTTCAGAGGCTTTTTAGAGGGTTCTCCCCACTCACACAATTTTCACTTATGCAAGCAAGGGCCCAGAAGGTAACCCCCACTTAAGTAGAGGGGAGCATCTGTATATAAATTGAAATCATCCTCATTATGCTTGATCTTTTGAAAAGCAGCCCTGATGCAAAGGTTAGCTAGTTCTAAAGGTAATTTGTGAAATGACATGAGGATCTGCTGATCAAAGCAGGAAAAGTCAGAAATTTCACTGGAGATGCCTCAAGCAGGTTTAATCCTGGCCAATATCTCAATCAGCAGTCATGGAACAAAAGTAATAATAAGGTGCCATTGGAGACTGGGCCTTTTCTGCAGTGGCTCCCCATTTGTAGAATGCTCTCCCCAGGGAAACTCACCTGGCACCTTCATTATATACCTTTAGGCACCAGGCGAAAATGTTTCTCTATAACCAGGCCTTTGGTTGTTGAACATTCTATGGCTTTTTACATGTGTTTGTGGGAGGGTGGTTATTAGTTTGTTTTATTATGTATTTTGTGTTCTCATTTTGTATTTTTATGTTCTTAACTGCCCTGTGATCTTAAGACGAAGGGTGGTATATTATTATTATTATTATTATTATTATTATTATTATTATTACATTTTTATTTTTATTCTTATCCCAGCTGGCACACTATAAACTCTAACCCGTGGCTTATTAATAAAGGAATTGTACTTGGAAATTCCAGATCCCTATGGCTGCCAACCAGGGGTGAAGGGAAGCAATATTTTCTACACTGTTGACATGGCTAAATGGAAATAATTCATCCAGCACATTAGAAGAGGTACATAACAATATTTCTGATCATTCATTAAAAACCCTCAGACTAATATATTTCTTTGCCACTGCACAGCTATGCATGATTTCTCATTGTTTCATACTCACCACCGTAACCTCAGAGTCCAATTTCAAATGCTAGCAAGCAACAATAGAAAAGCTTAAATTCTGTAGATAGCTAAATAAATTAAACATGCCACAACATCTAATTGCCCATAGAACAAGTAAAATTAGATTCACATAAGCAATATTTCTATGCTGCACTAGCTACCCTAATTGCTTGTGTAGAGAAGGATTATTACTTGGCAAAAGCCGGGCTCTAAAGTACTCAGCTTTTTAGGAAAGGGCCCTGAGGAGTTCTGCAAGCAGCACTCACATACTGCTTTTTCTCCTAATACCAGCCATGTAATAAAATATACTTAATCGTTCAAATGAACTATAGTCGTAATGCAAGTGCTGGTTCATAAAAAAAACCTCAGCTTAAGAACATCTGGGGTTCTGGAGTTTGTGGTTATTTCAAAATCCAGAATGCTATACTCTGCTAAGCCAGAATCCAAAGAACTATGTTAAGCACAGCCTATGGCACGGGTATGGGACGTGGGTGGCGCTGTGGGTTAAACCACAGAGCCTAGGACTTGCCAATCAGAAGGTCGGCAGTTCGAATCCCTGCAACAGGGTGAGCTCCCGTTGCTCGGTCCCTGCTCCTGCCAACCCAGCAGTTCAAAAGCATGTCAAAGTGCAAGTAGATAAATAGGTACTGCTCCGGCGAGAAGGTAAACGGCGTTTCCGTGTGCTGTCTGGTTCGCCAGAAGCGGCTTAGTCATGCTGGCCACATGACCCGGAAGCTGTATGCCAGTTCCCTCAGCCAATAAAGTGAGATGAGCATTGCAACCCCAGAGTCGGTCATGACTGGACCTAATGGACAGGGGTCCCTTTACTTTTAACTTTTATGGCACAGGCATGCTTAGTGGGGGGTTTTTACAAACACCCCGTTGCTCGGTCCCTGCTCCTGCCAACCTAGCAGTTCGAAAGCATGTCAAAGTGCAAGTAGATAAATAGGTACCACTCCAGCAGGAAGGTAAACGGCGTTTCCGTGTGCTGCTCTGGTTTGCCAGAAGTGGCTTAGTCATGCTGGCCACATGACCCGGAAGCTGTATGCCGGCTCCCTTGGCCAATAAAGCGAGATGAGCGCCGCAACCCCAGAGTCGGCCACGACTGGATCTAATGGTCAGGGGTCCCTTTACCTTTATTGCTGGGTGGGGGAGACAACATATAGAACTCCTCCATCCTATGAGATCAAAATATTTTCAAAACTCCCCATGTCTTTTATTTTACTTTTTAAAGGTTTGCTCCTCAACCATGTAGAACCAGTTGTATGCTTCTTGTCCCCACATCCTTATTTTGAAAGAAATCGGGATTTAAAATTTAAAGCACAAAAGCAAAATAATGCTCACTTAACTTCTGGCTTTTCATCTCACCTTCCCAAACCAGTGGAAGCACACGGAACCTTTGATCCCTCAAATTCTCTTCCTTCCAATTCACTTAAGACTCATGTTGCGTGTATCCCGTTGTGATGGTCAATGCCACAAATTCTGCACCTGATGGACAAATCTGCTCCACTTCCCGATGGGAAGGAGTTGCGGTGGACCACATGGCCACCCACTCCCCACCAGGGGTGGGGGACTTTGTCCCCCATTGCCCAGGGGATCCCAGCCATGTAAGAGCCTGGCCAGCCAATCCGCTGGCCAGGGGGCGTGGCCGGGACAGTTTAAACCGAGGAGCGAGCTGGAGGACTTCCTCTTGGCTCGCTTCCTCAATCACCCACTTTCCCTCCCTATTTGCAGGTTAGGCACTGGCCTTGCTATGAACTTCGGTTGGTCGCCTTGGTTGTCCGAGGGGCCTGGTATAAATTTTTCCACTTAGCAACATGGCACTGGCCACTTGGTTTTTGCCTACCTCGTAGCAATCGTCACAATTTTGTTAGGGTTGCGGTTAGGCATTGTTTGACCTTGTGTGGGGGAGGGGAGGTGTGGCCATCACCTGCCCCTCCATGCTTAAGGGTATTCTGTTAAAGGAATCCGGGGGTGTTGATCTTGTCCAAAGCCCGGTCGGGGGCTAGGGCCATGACACGACCCCCACAGGAACACCAGGGGGAGCTTGAGTTGGTACGCATCGACAGGGCTCCCCCTACCAGTGGTTTACCCTTACCGGACTTCTTGCACAGCGGGCAGGAGTCAGATATAGTCGGGTCCAATCAATGCCAATACCACTCACATTCTGTAATTCAATAAAGTTGTGGCCAAATTTGCTCAATAACGTAAACCTAATATCTGTGTCCTTGTGTGGGTTATTTTACAACAAGGGGGTGGCTGCGGGGTCTCAACACGCAATTCAAGGAAGCAGGCAGTGAATGCTGACCTGTTAGATGAAATGGGCACTACCCTGCCTTTCTCAGCCTGCCAGTCCCCTCTTTCCTTCCTTCTCACGGAAAATCTAGGGTGTGGTTGTGGGAGTCAGCTACCTCCATCTTAGGCTCAGTCTTGCCCTTGTAGGATTTGGCAGAGAAGAGGATGGAGGCAATTAATTGGCTTTGCCTATCATTGGCTCTGACGCCATTTACCGTTGGGCTCCCTGCCTTTCCCCCCATCAATCCTGGTGAGCAAACAGGGGAGTAGTAATATTCTCCTCACCACTTGCAAGCATGATTTTCAACTACTTCCCACTTGCATGTTCATCACCTGATGGCTACATCCAGTTGTGACTTGCTGAGCTGCCGCAAATCAAACATGATAGCTAAATCTTCATGAAAATCTAACACACATATCCTAAAACAAAATGGAGTAGCCACGAAATTCAGCTGCCGATCAAGACCTGGTTCACATACGTTTGACAGCTGGTAGTTGAATTGGCTGGATTGACAAGAAATAGATGCAAGCTGACATATAAGAGTTCTGTCTCTTTTGTAGATTTGTGATGGTCCATTCATATATGGAAGTCATAACTGGAAAGTATAGTTTTAAATGATGGGCATGCATGCATGAACTAGCCCCAAGTTTATTGTAATAGAGCTTTTTTTTAAAAAAAAACACAACAACTCATACCTGGTGAACAAGAAACCAGATAATTGAGTGACATGCTAAATAACTACTTAATAGTCATCTTTATTAACTCCATAAAATGCTATTTATGGAAAGAAAAACGACCTAGCTTAATCAATGATTATAGCAATTTTGGTAAAAAATATAGGAGCTGTAAATACAATTGAATCTGTATTTCTACTTTTGGTAGTTTGCTTTTTAGATTACTATAGTTGACTATTTTTCGTACATCAGCTGCTTCCCGAGACAAAATGGTAGGGTGTGATTGAATACTATACTAGAAATCATTCTTATCAGATTACTACTATCCCAGAACAGGGAAATTTGTCATAGAATAACTTAATTAGAGTAATTTGTCTCATTTAAAACACGATAGGTAGACCTGATCAAATATCAAGAAATAGTATTTATCAAATAAATTGAGGGGGAAATTGAGAAATACAGGAAATAATATTTTCCAAATGTTATTAATCTCAGTGCCTGCATGTAGACAGATGAAGACTCATCTGGAGAGGACAGTCTCTCAATGTAAAGTAAGAGAACCACAAAAATAAAAGATTATTCTGCGTGTTTTCCCTCACCAGTTAATGGGAAACTGGATCCGACTGAAGTGAAATCTAAGTTTCCCTAGCCTATATTGACTGATTCTGTGCAATTCAGGTATATTTTTCAAGTGGAGCCAGGATCTGTCTCTATATGTGCCTTACAACATGGGATACAACAGCAATAAAGCATCAGCTGGATAATTTCCAGTGGAGAAGCAATGGGCAGGGGAGGGTTCTGAACATGGGCTTCCTCCATCAACCCACCTCCACTCCACCCAAACACACTTCCAGTTCTAGAGCCTGATTGCAGGTAAACAGTTGTAGGGCAAGCTTGCAAGGGGAAAGCCAATGGATAGAGGAAGCCTTAAGCACCTTCTTCCGTTCTATCACTTCTCCCGCAGGAAATAACTTTCCATGCCACCTTTTCACTACAGTGGTACCTCTGGTTACATACTTAATTCATTCCAGAGGTCTGTTCTTAACCTGAAGCACCACTTTATCTAATGGGGCCTCCCACTGCTGCCGCGCCACCGCCACGTGATTTCTGTTCTCATCCTGAAGCAAAGTTCTTAACCCGAGGTACTATTTCTGGGTTCAGGAGTCTGTAACCTGAAGCGTATGTAACCTGAAGCATATGTAACACGAGGTACCACTTTACTGTTTAGCAGCAACCTAAAGTCATGGCCTGATAACGATGTACCTCCACCCCTAACTGGTGGGTTTTTTTGACACTGGTGTGGTCAGTGGTGCTACTCAGTGGTATCTGTTTGTAATAATGATTTGCATGGCAGCACACCTGTGAGCTATCGATGTTTCAGCACACCTATATCTTAACAATGTAACTAATTAGAGGTGGAGTTTACCTGCTGCACCAAATGCAGTGATGTGATAGAGTAATTGATTATTTTGAAAACTGAATTTAAGCTGACCAAATGCTTTGTATTCTGCTGGCTGGTTTAGAGTGGTGAGTTACAGCTGTTTGATTATTATTTAAAATAAAAGATAAGCCAAGATACTGCGGGCAAGTTTTTATTCCATCGCCCCAGTCACTGCGCAAACTCCGTTGGCGAAGAAAGTCCAACACTAACTTCCTCCACTCCAAATGTCTTCAAAAAACCAGAGTTTGGGGGCTTCCTTATGAACGCCCAAAGTACAACTTGCCCACACTTTATCTCAAGGCACAATATGGGGAAAGGGGCTCCGTTTGGCTTGCCCAATCACAAATTATCCAGGGCTGTATTAGGACAATGAAAAATTCTGGAACTGCCACTGATGTTAGTTGGGAAATCTGCCCAAGGTCAACAACAGCAAAATACTGTTATTATTTTGTAAATACATAATATATGAGCACATCCAAGTAGAGATTTAGACGTTTTCATCTGAGTTTATGATTATTTGAAAGCTACTGAAAAGAAACCATCCACATTGTATGTGTGCCTCTAAATTACAAAGACAATTACACAGTTTAAGATAAACACAATAAAAGTCTAATTTTTGCAACTGGAGAGGTTTCTCCTTAATTGCTTCTAATCATTCCCAAAGAAAGAAAAATGAATAGAATTGCTAATGGCATAAGAATATTTTACCATTCATCAAGAATAATAAATGATTAGAGATTTCTGTACACACTGTACTAATTTTAATATAATTTTCTGCTTAAACATGATAACATGCTCTGAGGAAAGAATCAGAGAAATTAAGGATGTTGCATTGCAAAGAAAAGAACTTATTTCCACTGTGTAAATCTGGTGTAGGGGATGTCCTCCGCAATTAAAACTCTTGGGCTTGATCATTCAATTATGGCATATGGGAGTAGTTCACTGAGAATAATTTGTAAAAGGTCCATACACTTTTAAAAACCAAACCATCAAAACGTCCCTATTTCACTTTCTGTTTATTTATTTATTTTTGTCAACAGGATAACTGAGAAGTAACTTCTACACACCTACCTGGGAGTAAGTCCCTTTTAACTCCTGGTGCCTTTCTTCTGAGTAGACCTGTATATTTGATTCCACTGTCAGATACAGAACTTTAGAGACATATGGATAACTTACAGAGAAATAGAAAAGGCACAAATCAAAAGTTAACTGTCAGAATACATTTTATCCCATCTCCTGAGATTAGAAATTCCTATCTTGCAATGAAGAAGAAAAGTTACTTTTGGAACCTCAAATTGGATTAACATGTCACTCCCTTACCTCCTTCATCTTTCAACAAGTCCAGAAAATTATATGTCTCTTCAATTCCACCCCCAACCTTATGCTTACTATTGGAAGTCAGTTGGGTCCTGCTCATCCAGATTGTGGAAATCACACTTGATTTCTCCCTTACTCAGTTATGCTGTTTTTATCTAGTAGCCAGAAGGAACACATGCCTATCGGACTACTTATCCTCATCTCTCAAACATGCACACCTGTACCTACCTCCCCACCGTGTGTGACACACACAGACATGGATACACCCTTCCATCTCTCTCTGCCAAAGTGAATCTTTTGCATGTGCACGCCCCATACAGAATGACGCCCAGCCCGACAGTCAGGAAAGGCCCTTTATGTGGCAAGTGTGTGGTGAGTAGGCAACAAATGGTCAAGAGCGTGGTGCCATTGCCGCTCCCTCCACCTTCACCATCGGCAGTCAGGAAAGCACTTTTCAGGGTCAAAACAAGCAAGTCAACGCTAGCAGCCCATGGCTGGAAGCCAACAACCAGACATGATGTGTCTTTGTCCTGCTCCCCTGGCAATCAGGAATACCTCTTTACTGGGCTAGCTGACATCACACAACAAAGAGGCAAGACCAAGACCCCATCCTTCTCATCCACCAACACTTAAGAAAGAAAGAAAGAAAGTAAGTCATGGCAGCATGTGGATAGCAGGCAACAAAGCCCAGGGGCTTGTCACTCCTCTCCCACATGAGGAAAGACCCTTCATGGGGCTAAGCAGCAAGCAAGCTGCTCCTCTCCCCAGTCTTTCCACTGCACATTGGTGTGTGCTGGTGAGGAGAAGCATGAGCAGTGAGCGGGCACTGACACATTAATGTGAGTCCCAGGGCATTGTGGGCCTTCCTTATGTCATGGATCCTCAGTTGGCCAGCAACTGCCATCAGCCATGGGACGAACATGGCTTCTCTTTATCACACCCTCCCCCAAAGCAGTCCAGGGTGTCCCATGTGGGGTTAATCTACCTCATGAGAAGAGAAGACTCCCTGGAAAAGACCCTGATGTTGGGAAAGATGGAGGGCACAAGGAGAAGGGGACGACAGAGGACGAGATGGTTGGACAGTGTTCTCGAAGCTACCAGCATGAGTTTGACCAAGAAGACAGGAGTGGAGTGCCTGGTGTGCTCTGGTCCATGGGGTCACAAAGAGTCGGACACGACTAAATGACTAAACAACAACAAACAACAATCCTGGCAGCAACCCTGTGGTGAAGCTTAGAATGATGAGAAGTAATGACTGGTGCTGGACAGCCCAGTGGGCATGGAGCCTTGAGGGTGCCACAGGTGAAGTCACAACAATGATGTAGAAGGGAAGGAAAGAGGTGAGGGTGCTGAATTTTGGTGTCACACAGGGCACTGTGGAAATTTGAGACCTCAAGGTCCGCCACTGCTTATCTTACTGGGGAAAATAGCTCCATTTGGTTTTATTATTCTATGCTAAATATTTTAGAAACTGTACATCTCTAAAATCCCAGAAAAGTACCTCTCAGCCTTAGGTTATCAGTGAAATTGTTCTGGGAGATAAATTCTCCCCTTGCTTAACAAACAGCCTAGCTCACTTCTCCAAGCCTTTTGATATGCAAGTCGAAAAACACACATAGGAGATGGCTTTCTATGACTCCGGGCTTTGTGATAAAGTTCTTAATTAGCTGGAATTGATCACTTCCAGAGGGATAATAAGCATATATAGTCCTCAAGTGTCCTTTGGATGGGAGGAGAACAAAGAGGTAACACTAGATTTGATCAGCATCAGGGGTTATTTCCACAAAGCACTTCTTTTTTGGGGGGGAGGGGTCGTGGCTGTAAGGAGGAGCCTCACCAAACAGCAACTGGATGTAAAGTAGTCAGTTGAAAGCTGTGACAAAGCAGACACATTGAGAGGGGATCTCGCAGATGCACAGATGCTAATCTATACAGAGGGAAGCACATGGGGATTAATTCTGCTGCCAGTACAAATGGCTTCTGCAGAAAGGGACAGAGATACCTATTCAGGACCTGGGGTTAGGAATGCTTGTGGAATTAAGAGGTCTGTAAATTCTGATGCAGACTGACCTCATCCAAATTGACCTCAGCCTTCTGGACGAAACGTGCAGATTGGAATCTGCACATTCCTTGGATTGTGCACCTCTCTAAATTTTGCAATACATTTCCTGGCTAATTTTCTTTAGGATATAACACATTCTTAAATGCACACATTGAAATAAAAATCCTCTCTTTTATCTGCGATGAAATGTGTATTTAAATATGCATATAAACAGTTTGTGTGTGAGGGAGGGTGTGTGCAGATTAATGCAGAAACAGGATAGAATGGAGCTCCGAATGAACTTCTATGAAACTGAAGCAGGTCCAGAAACAGCCTGAGCTCTTCATTCCTGGAGCTCCTGCAGGGTGCATATGTCACTTAACATCTGATCAGCACCTTCAGCGTAAGGCCCTTGGGGCATTGTTCCAAGGATTGGGGCTGTAGAAGAATAGTTTCTCCCTGTACTCCCATGGTAGCCATCAGAGGGAGCTGCTAGCTATCCATCACACCAGATGTCCAGAGGGGGATACTGGAATAAACAATTCAGAAGGGGTCACATGACCCAAGGGAAAATGGAATCCTGCCTTTTAGAGGTGCTGCTGGCTTTGGGCTGGTTCATTAATCTGAGCAAGTTGTTAGCAGTGGTTAAACAGCGCCAGTTAGACCAATGTATAGGAAAGCTCTGGAAATATATATGTAGTTCAATAAAAAAGCTTCATGACCAACACAGTAAAATATTAATATTTAAAGCCATTGTATGCCTTTATCTCCTGCTGATAATGGTATTCTTTAAAAGAGCTGTAAGAGACATTATGAACAGATGGTAGCTGGTTTTGCTTTATCCCGCATCTCTTCAAATCTGCCACAGAACCTCACCATTCATTAATCTTCCATAGACTTCAGTAGTGCAGCAACTAAATCACACACACACACACACACACACACAGAGAGAGAGAGAGAGAGAGAGCGCATAGTGCTGCTGTCAGGCTCAAAATTAAACCACAGTGCACCATGCCAAGTCTTTTCACCAAACTCCGCTATAAAACAGTTAGAAAAATAAACATTTCATTTGGCACTTGACCCAAGAGCATTCACTCTTGGAAGGGGAGGCGGCCATTACATTTCGGGCATCACACAGCTGATAATCAAAAGGCCAAATAAAAAAGCGGGGAGGACCATTGCTAAATTCTCCCTCAATTTCATTATAGAATGCTTGCCACAATAGTTAGTGTTCTTGTGCAAATCCAGTTTGATTTAATAGGCCTTGAGAAAGAGGCATATTTGTTTTATGGGTCCTGTTTCTTTCCCCTCCCCATCTTTTTCTACCTCCATTCGAAGCAATAAGAGAGTTAAAAATTTACTTTCAGTATTTGCATTAAGGTATTAATGGAAATACATTTTGAGCAGGAGATTTTAATAACATAGTGGCTTTCAAAACATAGAACATTATATACAGAGGGTTTGATCTCTATATTGTCACACAGAAAAAATGTGCTCACAGTCTTCTACATTGGTTGTACTTGGACGTCAAGATAAACAATATTTTATTGTCATGGAATTGAGTCTAACCTCTGCCTAGGTTTCCACAAGCCCTGCTTCCTTCTTCTCCTTAAACTGTGAGGAGACTGGAAGCTTCCATTTCCATTTTAAATGAGCCACAAGCCCTGTTTAGCTGTTCCAAAAATGCATGAATGCGTAAAGTGTGTTGAGCACTGAGGAAAAAGCATCGAAGGGGATTTGTAAATGTGACTGACTGAACATGCTTAGAGACCTCCCTGCAATAAGAAATGCTAACCACACAGGGAGGCCTGCAAGAATGTTCAGGAGTGGCGCAGGCAGAACAGGGATATTAAAGGCACACCAAGCTCATACACTTTCTGTACACTTTATGCCATCCCATGTTCATTGAACATCTGTTGTTGTTTAGTCTTTGTGTCCGACTCTTCGTGACCCCCTGGACCAGAGCACGCCAGGCACTCCTGTCATCCATTGCCTCCAGCGGTTTGGTCAAACTCATGCTGGTAGCTTCGAGAACACTGTCCAACCATCTAGTCCTCTGTCATCCCCTTCTCCTTGTGTCCTCAATCTTTCCCAGCATCAGGGTCTTTTCCAGGGTGTCTTCTCTTCTCATGAGGTGGCCAACGTATTGGAGCCTCAGCTTCACGATCTGTCTTTCCAGTGAGCACTCAGGGCTGATTTCCTTCAGAATGATAGGTTTGATCTTCTTGCAGTCCATGGGACTCTCAAGAGTCTCCTCCAGCACCATAATTCAAAAGCATCCATTCTTTGGCGATCAGCCTTCTTTATGGTCCAGCTCTCACTTCCATACATCACTACTGGGAAAACCATAGCTTTAACTATATGGACCTTTGTTGGCAAGGTGATGTCTCTGCTTTTTAAGATGCTGTCTAGGTTTGTCATTGCCTTTCTCCCATCTAAACAGGACCAAAAGCACGATGGAACCCTAAACCGTGGTTAATCTTAACTATGGCTTGCTGAAGCTGGCTTGTTTGAAATAAAGCATAGTTCAGGTTAGCCACAGTTTTCCAGGTTCAGAGGACACGACAAGGTATGGCTTCAGGGGGTGGGAAACAGAAGCAAAATTTATGAACTCCTTGCACAGAGGAGCTGCGGTTTGTGAGCCTGGGGGAAGAATACCAATAATCAAAGGTATGAAAATATTTAAAGAATGGCAAAGGACAGTGTCAAGATATATCTGGCAGGGCAAAAAGCCCAGAATTAAATTTAAGATATTGACAGATGTAAAAGAAAGAGGAGGCTTTGCCCTGCCAGACTTAAAGTTATATTATGAAGCTTCTTGTCTTTGCTGGTTAAAAGAATGGATAAAATTAGAGAACACAGAACTGTTGGACTTAGAAGGATATGACAATAGATTTGGGTGGCATGCGTATTTATGGTGTGATAAGAACAGAGTGCACAAAGGTTTTGGAAATCATATTTTTAGAGGAACGTTAATTGAAGTGTGGAATAGATACAAAAATTTATTAAGAAGAAGAAGAAGAAGAGTTTGGATTTGATATCCCGCCTTTCACTCCCTTTGAGGAGTCTCAAAGCGGCTAACATTCTCCTTTCCCTTCCTCCCCCACAACAAACACTCTGTGAGGTGAGTGGGGCTGAGAGACTTCAAAGAAGTGTGACTGGCCCAAGGTCACCCAGCAGCTGCATGTGGAGGAGCGGAGACGCGAACCCGGTTCCCCAGATTACGAGACTACCGCTCTTAACCACTAATAATGAGTACAAAAGGGGTCAATATGACAGGGAATTGGGCCACATATGAAAACTTGATAACTAAAGAAGGAGATAAGTGGAATCTGAAACCATATGAAGAGGTTAAAGAAAAGGTGAATGTTTGGTTGCAATATTTCCAATTGAATGCTATGTTTAAAAAAGATATGCAAGAAAAAGGTTTCTTAGGGAAAAAATCGAGGTTTCAGCAAGAAATCTTGAATAGTGATGTAAAAACACTGTCAAAAATGTATAAATTATTACTTGAATGGCACACAAAAGATGAAGAAGTAAAAACGGTTATGATTCAATGGGCCAAAGATTTTGGTTATAATATACAATTAGAAGAGTGGATTAAACTTTGGAAAGAGGGAACGAAATTCACCGCATGTACTACGATAAAGGAAAATGTCATGAAAATGATATACAGATGGTATATAACTCCTGTGAAACTTGGAAAGATGTTTAAAGTTAGTAATAAATGTTGGAAGTGTCAAGAGAAAGAAGGGACATTTTGTCACATGTGGTGGGAATGTAAGAAAGTGAAATGCTTTTGGGAAATGATTTATAATGAGATGAAAAAAATGTTGAGATACACTTTTGTAAAGAAACCAGAAGCATTTTTACTTGGTATGGTAGGGAATGATGTTGGAAAGAAAGATGTGAAGTTATTTAGATATGCAGTAACAGCAGCCAGAATTTTGTTGGCCCAAAGGTGGAAACAGGAAGAAATGCCAATGAGGGAAGAATGGAGAATGAAATTGATGGAGTACGCAGAAATGGACAAATTAACTGGGAAAATTCGAAACCAACGCGATCAGAGATTCACCGAGGACTGGAACAAATTTACAGAGTATATGAAAACTGTGTGTGATCAGGAAATAACGCTTGTAGGATTTCAAGAAGCTTTGTGAAAAAATAAATTGGAATGTCGCTTAAAAGAGAAGATAAAATAGGGAATGTTAAAGTGCAACATAAATGTATGAAATGTGAGAAGTTGTGAGAAATATGAAAATTGTCAGATGGGCTGATGGAAATCAAAAAGAATGTATAAGTTAAATTGGATGTTAAATTATAAATGGATTGGTTATTGGAAATTTGAATAAAAATTAATTAAAAAAAAAGAATGGTGTTATAGATTTGGGGGGGGGCTCCCTAAACCCTAGAAATTAATAAGTGCTAGAATTTTGATTATTTGGGATATGATGGAAAAATACAAGCTGCAGAGGAATTCCTGGGCTAGCCTATGCAAAAGCTAGGGCCATTAAGGAGCAATACGGGGCCATTGAGGGACATTGGCAATGCAAGACAACTGTCTTTCCTCCTTGCCCTGAGGCTGGGTTTGGAAGGTTGCCAAGCTCACTGGCTGTGCAGTGACAGGAGAAGAGAGTCTTTAGCAAGGGTTGCTGGGAAGAAGAAGGACTAAGGTCTGGGGTCGATCTAGGGCAGGCTAGCTGAAGGCTGACTTGCACTCCTTGGCTGCACTAGCCCCTCTCGAAATGGCCATGCTGTAAGATCTGGACTTCCTCCATGACAGACTGAAGATGTAAATAGGTGAATAAGTCATATTTCTTAAAGCTGCAACAGTCTCCGCTGTGTCTCAGTTCTCCAAAGGAACACAGACCCTGAGTGAGTGAGGGAGGCTGTTGTTGGGTGTGGGTCCAGTGCATATTTCCCTTCCATACATTACTTCTAAGCAGAGCAACTAACTTCTATATGGGACTTACATAGAAGTCTGCTGATTGTGAATACTCAGCAGTAGACACAGAATGTAAGTGTACTCTATTACATCAGCATTTAACATACATTTGCGATCAGATGTCCCTCAAATCCAAGAAACGGCATGCTACACTGATTTGAGGGTAGAAGGTTTCTTTCTTTCTTGTTTCTTTCTTTCCTTTGTTTTTCTGTGGAAAAAAAAAGATTACATTTTTAGTTCACAAAGTTTTATTGACTAATCTCATCATTATCTTTCAAATGCAAATTTGAGGTTTTAATTTAGAAGTGGTGCTATCTTTTAATTGCATCAGTTTTAGTGGAGAATTAGTATTACTATGTAATCTCTATAATCTCTATAATTATGGAGATTTCTGCAGTGGGAATCATGAAGCTTCAGATATACTGTATCTGGGTTTCTCCATTTACTTCTACACTTAACTACTCCAGGTACTGGAGGTGATGTAACAGTGCGCGAAAAGAAGGGTCACTGGAAATTAACTGAGGGTTGCTAATATTCCAGAACAGCTTTCCAAATAATGATTAATTTAGGGTGATGTGCAATTCTACATTACAGGTTACAGAACATTTTCAATGCAGAGAGCATCATTCAAATGTCTAAAATGTCATTTTATTCTGTAGCTATTATTTGCTGATATACCTTTGTTGGTATATTCTTGGTACACATTTACACAAGGATTGCACCATGATGGCAGCAACACCTAAGATCTTGCCTGTGTGGATGAATCACTTCAGATCTTCCACTACAGACAGAACCTTCAGGTCACCCTCACGTTCATTTTATATATTCCACTGCTGGTAATGTGTGTAACATCCCTTGATTTCTCATCACAACTTGTTGATTCACAGCTGAATGTGTGAATCGACACCACAGATGAACATTGTGTTTGAGTTAAAGGGAGACAAGACATATATTCTGTGAATGGTTGTGGCTGTAATTCAGACAGGTTATTCTTGTCAATATGAGGTCATTATTGCTATTTTTTTATTTATTAGTGTAATCATGCTAAAGTAATGTGAGCAAAGAGTCAGTTTATCATTGTCCATAACTGAGACTGGGCATTGGATCAGTGCATCTATTGCCACACTTGTTTGAGCTATAAAGGAAAAACAAAGTTCCGGGTCATCCACACTCTGAAAATGTGGTAGACCCTGCTCTGTATTTTCACACAGACATTAGCATGGGAAGGCATGCTTGGTAAATTCTCACCATTATCAACTCCCGCCCGGAAACCAATGTTCCCACTGTAGAAGGACTCGTGGATCCAGAATTGGCCTCCACAGTCACTTACGGACTCACTGTTAAAACCCTGTTTATGGAAGACGATCTTACTTGGCTACGAGTGATCGCCAAAGAAGAAGAGTATGGGTGAGAACATCAAACCCTGTGGAACTGCACACCAGAGAACCCATGGGAATGTGCAATATCCCCAAAGGACTATCTTCTGGAGCAGCTGTCCAGACTTCAGCAGAACCACAAAGAATGCCTCCAGCTCTTGGGCTGGCTGGTCACTCCAGAAGGACACCATGGCCAATGGTGGGATGCCAAGGAGTATCAGCGAAATGCCAAATCTAGAAAATCTTTCTCATCCAACATTTTCTGGAGTGGTCGGCAAGTATAATAATCTTCATAATCTGTATAGACTGGACTATATAAATGCATCTTAAGAAGCTGTGATTAACTTGTTTCCTCTTTCCTTGAGCATCATGACTTTTTAAATTGTAAACCTGGGGGAAGGGACTTTCTTAGTACAGATTTATGCATACTACTCTGAGAATAGGCATTAAACGCCATAAATAAGCAAATAAAACATCACAACAGTCTGAATATACAATATTAACCCTGTGATGAGAAAATGACTTGGTAAACTACTGCAGGTGTGCGCTCTAATGGACCTTCTCCATCTATCCTCTCCTCCCAGTAAAGCGGGAATTTTCTTAAATTCTTAAGTAAGTGAGTATTTTGCTACAGTGGATTGACAGAGAGTGACAAAATAATGATGAAATTACTGCTTCTTGCTATTTTCGAACCAACATTAACAGAGTTCTTGCGCACTACACAGCTTAGGCAATTTCAGAACAGAGTAAGAAGGAACAGCATCTTTTGTTTTATGTTTCCCAGCATATAGAGTGATGTGATTTCAATAGCTTTAAAATGATTTTTGCCTAAACTACCCATTCTGGAGAAATGTGTGTTTGCCACCAAAATGTGCACCCCCTCCCCCACCATGTTCATCTATACTCTACCAAGGAAATGTGGGTTGGTGTCACCTGTGCGTCTTTCTATAACGTATCATTTGGGTCTTTCTGGCATTATATTTTCACCTGCAGGGCAGCCTGCAAGTATTTGATAAGCATTCTGGTTTTGCAATCTGCATTGGTCTGCAAAGAATTATCTGGCCAACCACAGCTGGGGGAAGGGGCACAGTGGAGGAGGCTAGACGTTGCATGCAAAAGGCCCCCCCAATTCCAACCATGGCATCTTCAGCCTGATTATTATTATTATTATTATTATTATTATTATTATTATTATTATATACCCCGCCCATCTGGCTGGGTTTCTCCAGCCACTCTGGGCGGCTTCCAACAAAAGATTAAAATACAATAGTCATTCAGATATTAAAAGCTTCCCTAAACAGGGCTGCCTTCAGATGTCATCTAAAAGTCTGGTAGTTGTTTTTTCCTTTGACATCTGGTGGGAGGGAGTTCCACAGAGCAGGTGCCACTACCGAGAAGGCCCTCTGCCTGTTTCCCAGCAACTTTGCTTCTTTCAGGGAGGGAACCGCCAGAAGGCCCTCGGAGCTGGACCTCAGTGTCCGGGCAGAACGATGGGGGTGGAGACACTCCTTCAGGTATACTAGACCAAGGCCATTTAGGCAGGGTTAGGAGAGAATCCTGCCTGAAATCAAGCCACTGCTAGTCAGTATAGACAATGCTGGATAAGAAGGGCCAATGGTCTGCCTCGGTGTAACAGTAGTTTGCTTAGGAAGTGGCAAATTGCCCGACCCTGATTTACAGTCCCCAGTCCAGTGGCTTCTTACAGATTTCCAAGTGCCGGCTGAAATTTAAACAATTAAAGGTTAATCAAAGACAAACTGTTTTGAAAAGAGATCATAGCACGATAGTACATTTATCTACTAATTGTCTGAAGCTAAATTCACAGAAAGCTTTTTTGTTGTTGTTGCATTCTGTTATCTGACTGCGGGCAATGAATTTCTAGTTGTTTGTTCTGGTAATAATCAATTTACGCATCAGGTTGCTTAGATTAGGCATCATTAGAAAAGCCTGATAAACGTGCACGATAGCATTATAGCAGCATTTTATCTTTGCAGGAGGATGTATGCTGAGAGTAGCTTTGTGTGCACGCCTGCCACACTAAGAAGCAGGGGCACAGATGTGTATCCCAGGCAGAATTGTGCTCCAGAAAAAGAGGTGGTCAGTAGAGATGGTCTCTTTGTCTGGAAAATGGTCTGGAAAGGAATTTTGCCCTGTCACTACCTGTGACATTTTATAATAGAATCAGTGCTAAGTGAAGGACTCACAGTGATGAAGCACATACAATCGAACACAGCATTACTTACAAATATCCTTCATACATGTTAAATGCAAAAAAAGAGGTTCGCTTTCTTTCTTTTCACCCTGCAACTCGAATGAATGAAAATGTCAGCAATCTTTTTTCATATGATTAAAATGTAGAAGGAGCGTTAGGCAGGCTGGATAAAACTTCCCAAGGTGGCTGGGTCCAGTCCTTGTTCTAAAGGTGTGCCTGTCAACTTTAAGGTGTTGTTGTTTAGTTGTTTAGTCTTGTCCGACTCTTCGTGACCCCATGGACCAGAGCACGCCAGGCACTCCTGTCTTCCACTGCCTCCCGCAGTTTGGTCAGACTCATGTTTGTAGCTTCGAGAACACTGTCCAGCCATCTCATCCTCTGTCATCCCCTTCTCCTTCTGCCCTCCATCTTTCCCAACATCAGGGTCTTTTCCAGGGAGTCTTCTCTTCTCATGAGGTGGCCAAAGTCTTGGAGCCTCAGCTTCAGGATCTGTCCTTCCAGTGAGCACTCAGGGCTGATTTCCTTCAGAATGGATAGGTTTGATCTTCTTGCAGTCCATGGGACTCTCAAGAGTCTCCTCCAGCACCATAATTCAAAAGCATCCATTCTTTGGCGATCAGCCTTCTTTATGGTCCAGCTCTCACTTCCATACATCACTACTGGGAAAACCATACAAAATTTCAGACTCAGGGGACAAAGACAGTATTATTATTATTATTATTATTATTATTATTATTATTATTATTTATTACACACACCTTTTCCCCTGAAAAGGTGGCTTACAGAAAAAAAGAACCGCTAAACACATAGGAAAAAAGCATTTTTTTAAAACCCCTGATAGAATTAAAACGATATACATATATAAAATACATTAAAACCATAATTACAATAAACAAGCATGGCACCAGCTCCTTCATTAAAAGCATTCAGTTCCCAAAAGCCTGTTGGAACAAGAAGGTCTTCATTTGCAGGCAGGCAAAACAGCAAGGAGGAGCCAGTTCCCAAGTCTAGGACCAGTCTCCAGTCTGGCCCTTTGGATTCTTCCTTGGGCCACTCAATCTCCTGAGCCACATCCCTCACCAACCCAGATTTGCCTTGGTTGTTTTTGTCTGACTGCAATGTGTTTGTAAACACTGATAAAGCCTCTTGCTTATCTGGGCGGAGAATGGAGAGCTTTGCTTGTGCGCATAATGTAGAAATTTGCTTTCTGTACAAAGGTTTTATTAATTGATTGATTGGATTGGATTTGTATACCGCCCTTTCTCTTAAACTCTTGGGGCAGTTCACAGCATAAAAATACGCAATAAAACCACAAAGTACACAAGAACAAAGCAAGAACCCCTCCTGCTCCCACAAACACATTTAAAAGGACAAAAGACTGTTAACCTTGAGTAGGCAATGTGGCCAGTCCAGGAAACAGCGTGTTTTTACATGAGTAGAATGTGTCCTTTTATTTAAATGCATCTCTGGGTTAGTTGTGGGGCCTGCCTGGTGTTTTACATGAGTAGAATGTGTGCTTTTATTTAAAATGCATCTCTGGGTTATTTGTGGGGCCTAGGAATACGTTCATATTTTTTTCCAAAATGTAGTCTGGCCCCCCACAAGGTCTGAGGGACAGTGGACCTGCCCCCTGCTGAAAAAGTTTGCTGAACCCTGCTGATAATCATACAAAGTCCTCCCACCTAAAAATGTAAAAGGAAGAGAGACGGATTCTCCTTGCCAGATATGAAATTATATTTTGAGGAGTCTTGTCTTTGATGGTTAAAAGAATGGATATCGTTGAAAAATGGATCTGAACTAGATCTTGAAGGACATGATAATAGATTTGGTTGGCACGCTTATTTGTGGTGTGACTAGGTTAAAGTTCATAAAGCTTTTTTGAATCATGTCATAAGGAAGCCAGTGTATCAAGTATGGGACAAATATATATATATAATTGAGGCACACGAAGAAGGGCCTCAGAGGGTGAGTAGGCTCATATGTAGAGAAGTGTTCCTTAAGGTATTGTGGTCGAGCCATTTAAGGCCTTATAGGCATAGCTATCAACGTTTCTCTTTTTTTAAGGGAAATTCCCTTATTCCAAATAGGATTTCCCTTAAAAAAAAGAGGAAAGGTGACAGCTATGCTTATAGGTCAAAACCAGCACTTTGAATTGGGCCTGGAAACTAATTGGCAGCCAGTGCAGTCATATCAGGATTGGCGTAAAATGCTCAAACTGTCTTGCCACTGCATAGGACTTTCCATTGGCATGGAACTTCTGGAAGGTTGCCCAGAAACCAATGTGGCCTCACACTAAGAATGGTTCTCCACTCCTGATTTAAATGGGGCGGGTGGGAATTGTAACACAGGAATTTAAGGCAAAAAAGGCGGAGCCAGTCATTACAAGTTATGACCCTGTGGCAGACAAGCTGGCTCTTTGTTTTGGTTCAGACTTAGAAGAACCCTTCAGGAGGCTCTTTGCCTCTTCTTGTTGCCATTCTCCCTGCTCAGACAATATGCCTTGACAAAACTATAACTAAGAGTAATTTTGATTCAACTGAAGACTAAGAGGCTAAGACGAAGTTTCCACTGCAAAGGGGGTTTGCAAGGAAGGAAATGAATCGATATTCTTCCCACCGGATGCTTCTGGCTTGCAGTTATTCTTATTAGCCTTTCAGCTGCTCACACACACAAAACGACCTTTTTTTCCTGCTCACTTGAACAGAATTGCATTGCTCTTTCGAAAGATTTAACCACTGCCACCACCACCCCGTGCTGCCTAAAATATGAGGTACAATGTTTCCTGTAATGTATGCACAGTGAGTCTATACAAATAATGGAAGTTTTGTCAGCTGATTGTATTAAGTAGCACTCTAAGAATACTTGAGTTATAGCATAGCTAATGAGTAGCTGGATATTCGACACATGAGAAGGGCACAGGGCAACAGCAGAAAGTGCTAGTCTGCTTATATATGTCACTCTGGCAGCTTAAAGATAGCATCTTTGCAGTTGGGGCGGGGAAAAGTGCAGCATATGCTGTATTTATAGCAGATGCTGCTCTTTGGTAAAGGTATTTTTGCTACCAGGCACTCCTATGGATGCACAGTTGCTATAAAGAAGCCACTGCACACCCAGAACCCAAGTTCAATTAGCATTAAAGCTCTGGCTCCAAGGTGCCTTGTGGACAGATCAGTAGAAATATGTTCAGCAAAATCATTTTGAAACGAAGCAGTTTGGAGATGCTAAATGAATATAAAAGCTGAATTTTAAAGGCAGTGGGTTGCTTCCCCCCACCATGCCCTCAGCCCAAACGACAGCCAAAGAAAACAATATCAAAGAAATTTTCAGGGAGAGCATCAGCAAGGAATTGCAGCCACCCAAAGATACAGAAGGAGAGAAATAGAATTTGTCAGTTGGCAAAGGGGCTAATGGTAAACAAGACCATTCTACATTCACACTAATTGCCAGAGAATGAGAGAGAGGGGAAATCAAACTGAAAAGTTGGGGGAGCTCGCGCAGGTATCACAAGCCATCAAGTCATTTTCAAACTGCATAATAATGGAACATAAGACAGGCAAGTCACAAACCCTTCAAGTATCTTTAGTCCAGGCAAAATATAACCTGCAGAAGGAAGTGCTGAGATAACAGGATGATATCACAACATCACAGGTGGGTCAGAAAATCAAGAAACACAGAAAATACCCATGTGCAAATTCTGCACACAGGGATCCCTCACAATGGATAAGGCTGCAAAACTATCTTTGCAAAACTATCTTCCCCCACTCTCATCCACCATGGGTTTTGCTGTTGTCAGATTTATGTAACTTCAAAGTACCACACTAAACATGTACAGAGCATAAACATTTCATAATTGGTAAGCTACTCTGCTAAGTGAGGCCATTGTGTTCTTTTGTGCACTGACACAGCAATTGCGATCCTATGCTCTTTTATTCAATGTTAGTTGCTTACTATTGACCATCAATGGCTGAATGGCTACAAATTATGAATATAACATAAGAGCTCTGTTGGATCAGGACAGCATCTGGTCTGTTCTCACAGTGGCAAGTCCAGAAGCTGGACCTGAGCACAACATCTATGCCCAGTAAGTACAAACATATAAATTTTGAAGGGCAAGGATTTCAAATCAAGGTGTACATGTGTAAGAATCTTCCTGGTTAAAGGCACCAGTTTTATTTTTACATCAAATGTGGAGAAGGAAATGAGGAAAGGTGGGCTGCAGTGCTACAGTATACCCACTGCTGCAAATATACAAACTGGTTTTCTTTGTGGTGCAGAACCCATTCTTGTCGATGAGGTCTGCAGCACACTTTGCTAGCTGTCATCACGACTGTATGCTCACCGAAACTCAAACACGTGGCCCGCTTGAAGAAGAAGAAGAGTTTGGATTTGATATCCCGCTTTATCACTACCCGAAGGAGTCTCAAAGCGGCTAACAGTCTCCTTTCCCTTCCTCCCCCACAACAAACACTCTGTGAGGTGAGTGGGGCTGAGAGACTTCAGAGAAGTGTGACTAGCCCAAGGTCACCCAGCAGCTGCATGTGGAGGAGCGAACCTGGTTCCCCAGATTACGAGACTACTGCTCTTAACCACTACACCACACTGGCTCTCTGCATCGCAATGCAGCAACTGGCAACCCATTCATAGGAATAGGCCCTGTGCATCTCTTCCCACCCAGAAGTCACTTTGTAGTGAGAAAACACTCTTCTAAATCAACTCATCCAATGTCATCAGTTCATATTAGAAGCCAGGCTCAGTGCTAACATTTGCACTGTATGGAACTGCTGGCTATAAATCTGTTTTCAACCAGCTGAGCAACATCTGTAAAATAAGTCGCAGTTAATGTGAAGGATCTTTGCTTACTCCCATTTTAGTCTATTTATAATATCATGCTTTTATTAGTTTCCCTGCTGTCTAACAAACTCCAAGTAATACAAAACACTGCTGAAAAAATTCTGTCGCTGCAACTGACAGAACAAGCGCGAGCCGTTTCTCCAGGCCTGGATGGCTGGCGGATCTGTGCTTCCTGCTTACTGGACTTTATAATTCCCCCAGCAAAGTTAATGGGTGTTAAATGTGTACACGGAGAGCAATTGAAAACTATTATACCTGTTAACGGTGAAATCCCCTTGTACTGTATGAACCACTTATCACAGCAGTTTGTGAGCGAAATCAGTAAAGAAAAAGGGGTAACCTGGTTGACAATATATTTTGAAAAATACAACACTTTGTAACTTGCCTTCTAAAGAGCAATCCATTTGTAAGACAGAAACCCTTAAATTTACTATTTGAGGTAATATGGACAGAGAAAGTGGTTTATGTCTGGGTAACAAGATTTAAGAGGGAACATTTATGGAATGCTGTTATTATGAGGGTGGCAGTACTACTGAAATGTTTGTGTGCTTACTTTCAGCCCTCTTTTTCATTAAAATGTTCATTTGGCAATTTGCATACCCCTTTCCCTAAAGAAAGGAATATTAAGCTAGTGATTAAGCTCCTACTGATGGTATAGGATAAGCTCATTATATGTATGTCTGCAGTAAGAATTGCTAAGAAACGATAAATCAACCCAACATGCCTATTACAAAATTAAATAAACAAAAACTGTAGGTTTTGATAACCCCAGCAATTCTTTTATCAAGCAAAGTGGAATTACTTGGATTGTACTTTATGCATTTCTCAATATCCATTTAAGTACCTAGAATATGAACACTTGTTTGGGTTTTGAGAAACAAAATTAATCACTTAGGAATGAAAAAGAAATAACATTCTCTTTATTACATGTATTTACTTCCCCTTTGATGTTTGTGTCAGATTTGCTCATTTAAAAAAAAAATAATAATCCCACAACAGTCATTACAATTATTCAAGTTCAGACAGCAGATGAAATGAAACTAGATTCTTTCTTCTTTGAAGATCTGTTAGTTTTGTGTAGGTTTTTGAATAAATGTTCTAAAACACACTCTTTAGAAATAAAATACAGCAAAAAGAGGGCATATCAACAACATGGGAATAGTCTTACATCAAAAAGTGAGGCAGCCACTCTTCTGTTGTATACTTTTTTCTCACCACAAGGTACTCTTTGTAGAACTCTCAAGAAGACTTTTTATTTTTTTAAAAATTCTAATTATATTTTGATGATCCTAATGAGATGTGAATACAAGGGAAGTGATTACATCAAAGTGCAACAGCTTTTGGGGTACGTTTTGACACACGCAGCAAAGTAACATGGAGTTGGCAACGTCAACCCATTCACAACATTGGCACGTTTACTGATGGCAACGATTGAAGCAGCGCTACAACTGGCAGGTGGATGCCAGCCAGCAGCCATTTTAAATTTCCCACAATGCCCTAGTGATTTTTTGTTTGTGTATCTAAGGCATTTATATACTGCTATGCATAATTTCAACCTCGAGGGTGCTTTACAATGCAAAATAAAAACCATAGCAATAGAATACATAATTGCTTAACTGAACCTAAAGAAAATATGCTGAGTATGAACCATGGGTACAGAGCTCCATAACAGGAACACATCCCCTCCAACATTTCTCCGATGAAAAGAGGGACATCCCATTCCATAATGATAATTTTACTATTTATACCCCCCCACACACACACACATCTTAGTGGGTTGCCCTAGCCACTCGGGGCAGCTTCCAACATATATATAAATATAATAAAATGTTAAACATTAAAAAAAACTTCCCTATACAAGATTACCTTCAGACGGCTCGGGGGGTGGGTAACTCCATACCCTCTAACATGTCTCCAATTAAAATAGGGGCATCCTAAGGGAAAGTGGGACATTCCAGGATCAAAACAGAAACCAGAACAGCTTCTCTAAATCAGGGACATCCCTGAAAATAGGGACACTTGGAGAGACTGGGAGCAGCCCTCTCCTTTGTTGCCACCTGCTTGATCTCTGGTGTGGTGGCGGTGACATTGTGTGAAGCGACTCAGTGGAAGATCTGAATATTTGTGCAGCTTAATATGCGGGAATGCAGCTCTTATGTTATCTAGATCTCAAGCCATGAGCCAGCATTTGGGATTAAGCTTGGATCAAGAAGTTCATCATCCAACAGTTACCAGTCAGATGCTTCTGGGAAGCCTCTAAGAACAATATGAAAGCAGCAACCTAGTGAAATGTTTCTCACATGGCTGGGGAGGGGCAGGGTAACAAATTTGTGACACAGAAAGGATTGACTATAAGTTAAACTGGGACCTGGTGTAACAAAGGAGAGAGCTGTATTTTAAAAGGTCTTTAGAAGGTTGGCATGTTTTATTGGTGGTCAGTAAGCATGGTCATAGGGACGCAGGTGGCGCTGTGGGTAAAACCTCAGCGCCTAGGACTTGCCGATCGCATGGTCGGCGGTTCGAATCCCCGCGGCGGGGTGCGCTCCCGTCGCTCGGTCCCAGCGCCTGCCAACCTAGCAGTTCAAAAGCACCCCCAGGTGCAAGTAGATAAATAGGGACCGCTTACCAGCGGGAAGGTAAACAACATTCCATGTGCTTCGCTGGCTCGCCAGATGCAGCTTGTCACGCTGGCCACGTGACCCGGAAGTGTCTTTGGACAGCGCTGGCTCCTGGCCTATAGAGTGAGATGAGCGCACAACCCTAGAGTCTGGCAAGACTGGCCCATACGGGCAGGGGTACCTTTACCTTTACCTTTACCTTTACCTTTACCTTTACCTTTACCTTTACCTTTACCTTTACCTTTACCTTTACCTTTACCTTTACCTAAGCATGGTCACACGTGCTTTAAATATGTTCCCTTTGTAACTTTGCACAGAAAAAAAATCACCTTGAATAAATAGCATGGATGCCAAAGGGGTTCATTCTTTTCAATTAGAAAGCCCATGCAAAGGATCTGTATGAGCTGGAAAGAGATTGGCAGCTTATCTCAACTGACCTCTGTGACATGCACTCATGTTATGATGCTTAGCATGCTCATCCTTCAGACCACAGCCAGCCATAACTCTCTGCTATAAAACAGAACACATGCCAACTTTACTAGGCTTTTTGTACATATTCATGCTCTACTATCTGACTGTAAAAAGATTTTAATTACTGATGTGTTGACGAGTTATACAAGTTGCCCAGTCAGCAAAACAAAACTTCTTTAATGAACTCTTTACAATGAATTTTCTGAACAAAATCAGTCTTTTGACAATAATGGCAAACATATATATGCAATAATGAACAGGCTGGTGAAGTTCCACAAACATCTGAATATAGAAAAAGGCTAAAATTCTTTGAATGAATTATTTAGCTCTGGTTATAAGCTCTGCATTATAATAACAGCAGCCTGATCTTCAAGGAATTGTGCATAGATTAAAAAATGGGCATGATTAGGAAAACCTTGTGTTTGAACCATGTAGCCCTTATTTTAAATATTTCATTGTTATTTTCCCTTGTTCCATCATTATTTCTTTTGCAGTTCTAAATCTAACCTATAGTATTTCACAGGTAAAAACAATCAGCATTCATAGCATACCCTTGTCTTGAATTGCGAGGTCACTAGTGTGAAGTAGGCAGGAAGTATTTCCTTATTAGCCTCCATTTTCTGGACTTGGGTGTGCATGTTACATAGTTCAAGACTGCAATCCTATACAAGGTTACTCTGAAGTTGAACAAGGCAGGAAACATACCTCAAAATAGTCATCTGCAGCATCAGGCTGTTCATTTCTGTAAAGCAAATAATTTAATTAGACAGTGCCTATATGATATTGAACAACAGAATAATTTGGCCACAATAAGGAAATTTTGTCCATGGTATGATTATTTTCCACCTAGTCATTTGACACGTTGGCACCCTATTTGCAAAATTTCACAATTCCAAAATACTTTTGCGCTTTTACTTTCACAAGATTGAATATACTGCCTTCGGCTGTATTTGAGGGTCGATTTCAAAAAATTCCACTGTAGAAAACAGTTATGTCCATGTGAAGATGGCAGTATTGAGTCAGTGGCTCATGTGCTTTTGGCTTGCACTCTTTATGAAGATTTGAGAAGTGAGGTTATTACCCCTCTATGATTGTCCATGCCGGGTCACTCAACCATTGCTACTGTGTCCTTTCTTCTAGCAAATCAAGATAATCAGGTGACAGCAAAAACTGCAAAAAAAATAATTAGCAGGGCCAATTAGAATAATATCTATTATTTGATTATTGATGTAAACCTCCAAAATGTATTTTGTATTGTTAAGTTTTTACCTCTATCTTCAGTACATTTTATTTTATTGCTATGGCTAGAGGCTTCTTTAGCTGTCCATTTCTGGGACATGTGCTGCTCCTTCTGGGGTAGTTTTCCACCTGAACTCAGCTCTCACATGTGGCTCCAAGAAACTGTCAGCATGCAACAGTGGCCACACTCTGGGAACAGCTTCAGCTGGCTGGCTAAACCAAATGAGGGTAGCTGATGGGTCTCAAACCCACAGTGAGTTAGGGGCTTCCCCTGCCTATCCAGTGGATTGAGCAGATGAGACTTAATAGCATGTCAAATGCTCAAGAAGGCGGTTTCTGCACATCTGTAGAGGGAAGTGAGGGGCAGATGGGGCTCGTCCACCTGGGAAGATGGCCCATTCAGGAGAAGGAAAACTCTGATCCTAAACCTCCGCTGCATTGTGGGCTATCTTCAGGAGAGGAGAGGAAAAGGCTAAGGAGTAAACGCTACACAAATCCAGAGTGGAGTCCCTAAGCTGCTGGATGGCACCTTGTACACTTCCTTCTATTTTTTTTTTTTTTAAATAATAATATTTATTAAACTTTCCAATAGAAACATACATATACAAAACAACTACAATAAAGACAAACATAAACAAAAAACAACAAGTATAAATTCAAAACTTATTTTCTCAACCTTGTTTCCCCGACTTCCTCGTACCTCACCGTTTTGTATTCTAATTTCATTATCTCGTCAGCAACTCCATTCCCTTATTTCCCAAGAAATTTTTACTAATTCCATTCCTTTTCTTACTCTAATGTCTCTGAAAACCTCGATATTTTTAAATCCATGTCAATCTAGCATTCCTTAATCTTATAATATTTGTTGAGATAGTCCTTAAATTTCTTCCAACCTTCTTCCACTGTCTCTTTCTCCTGGTCTCGGATTCTGCCCGTCATCTCCGTGAGTCCCATATAGTCTGTCATCTTCATCTGCCATTCTTCCAGGGTGGGTAGATCTGGTGTCTTCCAATACTTTGCAATAAGGATCCTTGCTGCTGTTGTGGCATATAAAAACAAAGTTCTGTCCTTCTTTAACACCACATGGCTGACCATACCCAGGAGAAAGGCCTCTGGTTTCTTCAAGAAAGTGTATTTAAACATCTTTTTCATTTCATTATATATCATTTCCCAGAAAGCCTTAATCCTTGAGCACGTCCACCAGAGGTGAAAGAATGAGCCTTCATTTTCTTTACACTTCCAACATTTGTTATCTGGCAAGTGGTAAATTTCTGCAAGCTTGACTGGGGTCATGTACCACCTATAGATCATTTTCATAATATTTTCTCTCAAGGCGTTACACGCCGTAAATTTCATGCCGGTGGTCCATAACCTTTCCCAGTCTGCAAACAAAATATTATGACCAATATCTTGCGCCCACTTAATCATAGCTGATTTAACTGTTTCATCCTGCGTATTCCATTTCAACAGCAAGTTGTACATTTTCGATAAATTCTTAGTATTGGGTTCTAACAATTCTGTTTCCAATTTAGATTTCTCCACCTTCCTTCTAGCCACTCCTGCAGTCAAGTTGGTGGCAAATGTATTGCTCTGCTTTCCTTTGGATCACATCAGCGAGGCCAAGAGGAAGGTCTTGTTGTCTGGGCTACCCACGACCTCCGCACATATTGCCCAGGCCTGTACCAGAGGGAAGTACAATGACCATGACTTCATCACCCAGAGGCACACTGCATTGTCTCTTGAGACAGATGGATGCCAATGATAAGTCTAGTCATGGTCAGAGCATATATTATGTGTGTCACTGGGATTTTAATTAAAACAGCCTCTCTGTGGCAACTGATCACTATCAGCCTTCCCCAATGCCCACCATAATGGCTTGGAAACATTTGCCAGGTGTATCAGACCTCTCACACTTTGAGCCTCTGTTTCCTGTTTGCTTGTGGCCACAGCAAAGTGCTTGAGGTGACTCTCAGTGCGATCAGATTCTATTACAGTGGTACCTCAGGTTACATACGCTTCAGGTTACATACGCTTCAGGTTTGAGACTCCGCTAACCCAGAAATAGTACCTTGGGTTAAGAACTTTGCTTCAGGATGAGAACAGAAATCATGCTCCGGCGGCGCAGCGGCAGCAGGAGGCCCCATAAGCTAAAGTGGTGCTTCAGGTTAAGAACAGTTTCAGGTTAAGCACGGACCTCCAGAACGGATTAAGTACTTAACCCGAGGTACCACTGTATAGCAGACATGGGAATATCATAAGGGTGCCTTATCAGAGAAACTTGAGCTCTTGACATTTCGGTCAGTTTCCTGAGTTGCAGCTTCATTTGATCATCGCCCAAACACACATGCTCTCCACTGTGAGGTTAACAGGAGCTCCCAGGGCAGGTGGAAACAGTATGGGGGAAAGGATTAAACTCCACTTCCTAACTGCTTTTCCAAATAAATCTTGAGTTTCCACTTGGGCCCAGCCACCTTTAAGATAAACATGAAAACGTTGGGAGATCTGATCACAGGTCTCTGGCATCTCATCTGGCTTGGCCCTCAGCCTTGCTGTCCCACCTGCAGGAGTGTGAACTGCACATTAGGTATTGTCTCGGCCTGGCTGAGTTCTTGACCCCCAACTCTCTTCCCTTGTATTGCATAACTTCTTGACCCCCCAACTCCCACCTTGATGAAAGATACTGAGAGCAATTTCCAGTGAATGCTTTTAACGACCGTTTCAGGTTCATTAGTCTTTGTTATTTAAACATGCGTCTCAGAGAAACGTAGCATGTCTCACCTTGCATCAGGTTTCACATTTGTAGGAGGAAGGAGTGACTTGCAAGGTTATTTAAAGCCTTGTTTGGGTGTCACCCCCTCATGTGATTAACTTTGGCTGAGGGGGAGGATGGGCCACACCCACTAATCTCGACATTTGATGGTTGATAGACACCGGCCGTGGCAACTGTGAAATGAATTACTGCGGGGATGTGATTGCTTCAAAGCTTTTTTAGATGTTCAGGATGCTTTCTAATGGTTTAAAAATGCTTCTTACATGCTTAAAATATGATTTTAATTTCAAATTGTAACAGTTTTAACATTTTGATGTTCGCCACCCTGGGCTCCTTTGTGAGGAAGAGTGGAGTTCAATAAATTCAATAAAATGAACAAACAAACAAAAGCACCATTTCCTTTGTATGTGTTGTACAAAAGTCCTGGTGTAGGAAAGAGATGAGTTCATTTGTTTGTTTTAAAGTGCGGCTCCACCAACTTAAAAAGGTTTTGGAATTCCTGTAGAGTTGCTGAAGCTTATTGTTGGAGCTGCAACCCAGCTCCTCTGAATGAATCTCCTATTTCTCTTATTTATTTCTACAGTCTGAAATTTGTCACCTGACAATACATCATCAGAAAGCACAGTATTGATCCTGAGAGAGCCATCCTGCTGAATGTAACATTAGAGTCTTACATGCCTGCGCTTTCCCTTTCTTCTACACCCTGAGCTCATTGGCAGGTGAAATATTTACTGCCTGATGTGCATAAACTCAGATTGGCAATGCACATTCTTACAGTATCGTCTTCACAGTGTGGGAAATGATTAATTTATCCGAGTGCTCATTTCAGTTTCTCCAGTCATGTCTCAAGATTCGGTAGGAAATCTCTGTATCTTTTGTCTGCCTTTACAAAGACTCGGCAGAGATTTAACTTGACAACAACACTCCAAATTGATATTCTCTATGCAAAATCTGTCAATACAAAAACAACACAATTTTTATACAGTGAGAAGCAAAACAGAATAAGTTAGCAGAGCAATCCAGCTCCTCATAAAATATACTTCAATATTTCTCTGAGGTATTTAGATGGGGATGAATTGAAGCAATAGTTCACATGGTATTTTGCATATCATAACCTTATCTTATGCTAAGCTTAGGAAATGAGGAGTTGGCATGTACCTGGATGCTTATTATTTGAGGCCTGCAAAGTCAAGTGGTAGATTGCATGTATGAATTAGCCATTTCAGATCCAATGTCACAGACAGACTTGTTACATCAGAGCAGATGCAATTGTTTTCAGAGGATGGAGTTCACACATTAACATGAAACGCACTGAATGATAATTACCAAGTAATGTATGTGCATGCATGGATTTGCCCTATTTAGCTGATACGATATTGAGTTTCCATACCCAATAGTCTGTAGGATTACTTATGAATATATTTATATACCTTTTATTTATTTATTTGGCCAAGGCCTAACATAGGCCAAAGGAACTAGAGGATGAAAAGGCAAGAACTATGAGCCCTACCAGGCTTTTACATGATTAGAATTTAAGCTAAACCTTGACTTTCTCACAAGTTTGATACTGTGCTGTGTTGATTTATATCAGCTACATGTAAAATATGGATGGACCTAAGGAGAAATTCACCAAAGCAAATCCAGATCAAATGTCCCCAACTCTCCTTTGCAATGCCATCTACGTGATATGAGTTCAGGTTCAACTTAAATGTTACCTCCATATTATGTCTCATATTTCTAGGCTGCTTATATGTCTGCATATGTGGTTCCGCCATGTCAGGTGGTTCTGACCAATAGGACAATCCAATACACAAGAAGCTGGCATAAAGCAAGCCACGTATAAATTAAGCTGTCACAAAATACATGAGATCCAAACTCCATTCAGAAGCAGGTCTGCTGCTGGTCGAGGAGGCCTAAGTATGGCAAAGAGAAAGCAGGCCTTTAAAACAGTGTTTGGGTTACACCACCCTTTCTTCTGGCTTTACACTGGGTTGGTTGCCAGGTCATGTGACTGAGCTGAGAAGGCTTAGAGTCATAGAATTGTAGAGTTGGAAGAGACCACAAGAGTCATTTAGTCCAATACCCTGCAACGCAGGAATCCCAACAAAAGCCTCCAGGAAAGATGGCCATCCAACCTTTGTTTAAAAACCTTAAAGGAAGGAAAGTTCACCACTTCTAATGGGAGTCTGCTCCACTGTCAAACAGCTCTTACTGTCCGAAAGCTCTTCTTGTAACTTGAATCCATGGGTTCAGGTCCTAGCCTCTGGAGAAGGAGAAAACAAGCTTGCTCCATTCGCCATGTAAAAGCCCTTTAGATATTTGAAGGTGGCTATCATATCTCCTCTCTGTCTCCTCTTTTTCAGGCTGAGCATACCCAGTTCCTTCAAGTGTTCCTCATAAGTTCCAGACCCTTGATCAGTTTGGTCACCCTCCCCTGCATACACTCCAGCTTGTCAGCATCCTTCTTAAATTGTGGCATCCAGAACTGAACACACTATTCTAGGTGTGGTTTGACCAAGTCAGGATAGAGCGGTACTGTTACTCAGCGGCGTAGCGTGGGTTGTCAGCACCCGGGGCAAGGCAAGTAATTTGTGCCCCTAACCCCTAACCTGCCGCCGCTGCCAGTTTCTTTTTACTGCTGCCTGGGCTGGGGTATTTACGGTAAGGTAGCCACGGCGGCGGCGGCAGGTCCGTGTCAGGTGATCTGAGGCGAGTTGCCGCTGGCGCTGCCGCCCAAATGATGCCGCTTGCCCAGAGGAGGAGGGCAGAGAGGCGAGGAAAATGCAACATGGCCCAGCAGCTGCAGCAGCAATGGCGGCGGGGGGGCTGTGAGGAGGGGCTGCCTGGCGCGTCCTCCGCGGCCCTGACGCGTGGGGACCGCGGCGAGCACTGAAAGCCGCTGCCTGCTGGACGCCTTCATCCCGGACGCGCACACAGCTCGTCGGTTCCGCGAGACATGGGGCTCTGCTACAGCCTGTGCCCGAGGCTCTTCGGCGACTCCGGAGGCGGCGAGCGCGCCCCCCAGATGTTGTGCCTGGTGCAGACGGCCCCCCCTGCACCCCCACGCTACGCCACTGCTATTACTTCCCTTTATCAGAACACTATACTTGATGCAGCCTAGAGAATAGCTGCTCTAGGATCCAGACTAAGTCTCCCCACTCTGGTCCCACCCCCAGGATGTTCCTCGGAGGTGGGAGCTTACATTGCTTAAGATCTGCCAGACTTGGTTTAGCTGGCTGCGTCCCGGATGAACCGAATTGGAGGTGCTCTGCTGGCATATCTTCAGCTGAGCCAAGGATGGGGGAGTTGAGATAGCATAGCCCAGCTGCAGCATAAACCTATAGACTGGAAAGAGAAGCTGCTGAATTGCAACTTATTACCAAACTTAAAACCATGGAGAGACCTGGTCTGAACAAAGACATTGGATTCTTATCTCATTATACATGACAAAGCCATTTTTCACCTTCTCACCCCTTGCTTTTTCCTGTAAGACCTATTGCAGTCATTAAGAGTCGTCAGCAGGCTCATCACAGCTATCTGCCAATCACCCAATCCCCCCACCCTTCTGAGTAATACCCCTGCCCACCTTCTCACTATATAGAAGGGTCTGGTGACTTCTGTTTCAGTGTATCTGAAAAAGTGTGCATGCACACGAAAGCTCATACCAAGAACTAACTTAGTTGGTCTTTAAGGTGCTACTGGAAGGAATTTTTTTTTATTTTTTTTTTGACTATGGCAGACCAACACGGCTACCTATCTGTAACAGCAAATAGTGGTGAGAGCCACCTCTCTGTGAGAAAGAAAGCAGGTTTGAGGTTATTGGAGAGAGGATGATCATTTACCAAATTGTGCATGAAAAGGCCCCATAATGCCTGGGCAGAAAAACCTTTTTTGACTTGGGAAAGGAAGTAGTAGTATCAGGGAAGATAAACTCACAAAGCATAATTGTTGAGTTTATTCAAGCGTTTGAGATATACAGAGGAATTTCCAAATGTGTATCTGGTGCAGTTGGGAGGGATTTGTGCAACAGGCATAACAGGAAGCCACAGACAAAAACATTTTATTGCGGAACTGTGTATAGGCTACTTGATGTTGTAAATGGACTAGCCTGGATTACAGAGCAGTAATAATTTGTATTTGAGCTTTCAAAATTAGTGTTATATAAAAAAGCTGCCTAGCATTGTTCCTATGCAGCTCATGAGAGGCAGCTTGATTGAAGCTTTAATAAAATTAACACTACTTTCTTGACTTACTTTCCTCTTTTCTTCTTAATCTTCTCTTCAAGATTAAACTCATCAGCACTTGACAAAAACTGCAAATAACAGCCAGATGCAGGAGTTGGCTTTATCTTTTTATGCAAGTATGTGGTGCTAATTAGTGCAAATTGATTAAACTTTAATTGCCTGATCCATGGCTAATTAATATTTATAAGATGAATGAGTAAGAAAACCAGACATTTATTAAAACACTTTAATGATTTTTCATATGTTTTGACAAAGCAAAGCAAATAGATGTTAAGAGTCAAAGGGAGCCAGACACGATGACTTCACTGTATCTCTGCTCTGTTTTTCCCATCTTAGAAGTCACTTGGGGGGGGGGTCGTTTTTCTTCTCACTATCACCCTGCTCATCATTCTCTACCTGCCAACAAGCTCTATTATGGGCCTGTCACATGTTAAATTGTACAGTGAAACCTGCTATAATATGTACGCATTAATATGTACATATGTAATCTAACCCATGATTGCATCGCTTGAAACCTTATTGTAAGTCACCCAGAGAACCTGTATAATTGGGCACCGTATAAATATTGTAAATACATGAATAAAATATTGCTATCGACAGTAGTGGGGCAGAGTTGTCCCCGACACCAGCATCACTGGTGCTTACCTGGATGGGCCTGGGGCCAAGGTGGGGCTGCATTTGTCCGCATGGTGCACCCCATGACCCAAGCTCACCACCGTCCCAACCCCACCCAGGTGTCACCAGGGGTGAGAGGGTGACATTGTGCCATCTCATGCGCTGCTAGCGGCTGTCGAGGATCCAAATGTTTGTCCCATTTTCGCCATATACATGCTTTCACCCCAAGATGTTATTAGAACTAGTAAATGGCAGAATTTAGAAAACACAACTAGTCTGTGTTACCAATCATTTAAAATAAAAATGGTTGAGAAGGTTTTTGAACCTCAGTTGTTTCCATTCAATCCCAAACATGCGCTCATGCGTGCACACTCACCCACCCACCCCCATGTTTTAAAATCATTTCTTTGCAGGAGAAATTTCAACAAACTGCTTTCAGCCTCATCCTATTACACCAAATGATAAAATGATACTTGTTAGAGTAAACAACCAGTTAACATCATTAGCAGTGAAATCCTATGCATATTTTCAACTGTGTTTAATGGGGTTTACTCCCAGGACAGTGGGAGCTAAAGGCTGTGGTTCTCTGCACATGCACCTGGGAACAAATCTTGATGGTGATCTGCAGAAAACCCGAATAACTGTTTGCTCCAAATCAGCTTTAAAGAGCAGGTTTTCATGGGGAAAGGGTGCTTGGACACAGAGCTTTAACACATGGACCTGTGTTTGGAAAGAGCAGGGCTAATATTAACTGTGGATAAGCCGTTACTGAACTGAGACATCTCTAAACAAAGATGCATAGGATCAAGGTGCATGTCTTCTAAAACTTTCTAAATTGAGCTAGATAGAATCTAACTTGTTGACTCTGTTGAGATGACAAGAGCTATGACAAAGTGTCATAAAGGCATAGATTTCAGCAAATTTTATATGCATACACACACACTTAAAATGTAAGGTGACAAAGAGATGTCATATGTGAGAAGAGATTGCTTTACCGTTTTAGTTTTAAAAACATAACTAAGGCCAAAAATATACACTGCACAATCTTCGTGAATTTCTGAAGCCTGAGCATCATGTCTCCGGTGTAAAACAGCCTTTGGACTGACTGGGTCGGTTGCAAGGAACTGGTGGTGGGCTGGTGGTTTTTCTTAACCCTTCTCCACCCACCCCCACCACCTCCAGTTCCAGATGCATGGTAGCCATAGGAACATGCCTCAGATATCCTAGTGCAAGAGCAGGAAGGCAGCTAGGAAGACTTGTAGCAGCTCAGAAAACTGGTGAATTGACCAAGGATCCTACCACCTCCTCTTGCCTGCTGCTTCTCCTCTGCAAATCTCCCCCCTCCCAAAGAGTTTAGTTTAACTCTGGATCAGTTTAACCAAAAATCAGGTCAAACAGAAATCATTTTAAAAGCTGCTCTATGAACAATGCAAACTTACTAAGTCGTCTCTGTTAAGGTTTGCCTTTGAAATGAAGCTCAGAAAAAAAGGGATTGCTGACTGTTTCCAGGAGAGGAAATGCCCGTTTGAATTGTTTGCAGGAGGTCTTTATAAGAATAATTTCTCATTTGTTGGAAATAACATATGCCATCTCTGACATATAGTCAAACGCTAGCATCTGCATGACCTACCCGGTATTATCTATAGATTTATATAGCCAGGGACTAACCATGCCCAATTGATTTTCACAAGTTTTTCACAAAGTTTCTGATATGGCATTCTGTGTCACCCATCTTCACTCTGTGACTCCCCGAATGTCATTCCCTGGAGACTGATTCTGCAACTGAAAAGTTACACAAGTCCTCCAAACAGAGCAGAACATGAATGATTCAATAAAGTTGTGGCCTAAATTCTGCCAAAAACCAAAACTAAAATTTGAGTCAAATTTGTGTTTATTTAGGGGGGAGGTCTCTGGGTCTGAACACACAATAAGACATTTCTCTTATACGACTGTGCCTAATTTGTATATTTACTTACTTTATTCAGCCACTTGCTGTTTTCTCATTAGCAACTTTTTTCCTAGATTGGAAGTATAGTCACCCAAAATGGGACGGTTATAAACCATTCTAAATAAAATGGGTGTTTTGCCTATAGCAAGGTTCCAGTTTTAAAACTGCAATAATTGCAGCATTGCAGCTTTAGTTAGGTGAATTGCAAAGTTCACAGTAGTCAATGAAACTTGCCTCAAGAATAAAGGAATTAATATTACATTTCACTTTTGTACATGTATCTACAAAGCTTGGGTCGCCTGATCTTCTGAAACCTGTTTGGGCATGCTTAGAATCATTTAGAATGCCGTATTCCAAGATGGAGAGGAACATTTTGGAACCCAAATTCATATTCTAAACCAGGTGATGACAGACTACAATGACATAACTAGTCAAAGCTAATATGAGTACCAGAATTCTCTTTTGATGTATTTTTTTAAAATTTCATACTTGGAGTGCTTAATGCAAGAATGCTATGTTGCACAAGAAAATCAATCACAATGTTAAACAAACCTGCTGATGAAACAATAAAAACACAAGGACTAAAATATTTACAATATGGGGGAGATGTGTATGGTAGACAAAACAATATACCCCTTAATTCTCCCCCAGCCCCAAACACACACCTTTTAAAGAAATGGAATAATAAATTATAGAACACACTTCCACTCTCTGAGAACCAGCTATCACTTTGGAGATGCTTGTTCTATTCATTTTATTTTCCCTCGATGTAACAATTAAATGGATCTATGGAGAACTGTATGGGACCCTCGAGGTCATAGTGAGTATGTTTCTCCAGTTTGCCCATGCTGTGCTAGAAAAAAAACTGTTCTCAAAGCCAGCAGCAGTAGCAAAAAGAAAAATGCATTAAAGAGGATGGGGTGGGGGGAGAGAGTCTAGAGCGCCTGTGAATTTATGAGAAGTGTATCACAAAGACAAATATTTCAGCCCTGCAATTCCATTCGGCCTTTTCAGCCGTGTGTCCATAGCAAGTCAACGGCTAAATTGAAAAATCAATTCCAATTTAAATTATTGGAATAAAGAACACCAGGAGTCAGAGATAAAATGGCTTTGTTCTCTGAGATCCTTTTTAATTGGAAAGTTATTTCTTCAGGGTATTCTAATGGTTCTGAGGGAAGGCTGCAAAATAAAGTTGATCAGCTGGGGGAAGGTTAATAGCTAATGTGCATTTCTAGCTACTCAGTGGGCTCCGGTCTTTATGACAGCCCCCATCATAATGTGTAAAGACCCACAATACTAAATCATCTTGATACATGCAAGTTACAATATATTTTCCTCTATCTTCCAAGAAATCATTTAAGGACATAATCTTGGCATCTTCATATTACCTTGGCAGGCGCTACAGAAGAGTACGTTGCCGGGACTATGATTTCACAGAGGTCATCTGCCTAAAATACTGAAGGCTTTGAGCTAAAGGGAACATTTGGAATTAACATGAGAGTCTTGCATAGGTTGTGTGTGTTTGTAAAGGGGGGGGGGACCTGTAGATACCACACAAGTTGAGGGAATTTTTTTTCTTTTAATTGCAAGTGAAACCAGCAATGTTATTGCCAAGGAAGAACATAACTCTGAAGCTGATTCTAGAAAGGATGTTATTTATCTTTACAAAGAGTTATTGGGCAAGGAGGTAATCGCATAGGCACCATTTAGGAAAGAAAGACAGTTGTCCTTTCCCACTTTCAGAACAAACACAATTATTCCCTCTGGCTCTCAGGACTCTCTGCAGGCCATACCCCTTACCAGCCCTCCTCTGTTGCCAAGGAAAAATGTCCATTCTGTAGAGAGGAAATATCCATTTGCAGGTGTGGTTTGAATTCAAACCACACCTGCAAATGGACTTGAAAGAGTCTTACAGCAAGTTCCTTAGAAGACACAAGTTTCAGGCCAATCTGCTGACCAGTGGTCATAATGAGGCCCTTGGAAGTTGACACCCCTCAAAGGAGACAGACCCCTCGCCCCCATATTAAACTTTTTTTTCTCCCTGTCATCTTTACTCAGTCAAAAAGCTATGCCACACACAGGATGGGTGAGCAAGGCACTGGACAGACTAAGGCTCACTGGTATTTCCTGGCCCTATCATTTGAGAAAAGCTGGTTTAAATGAAAAGAAAAGGAAATTGTGTTGGCCCATAAGGAAAAACTAACATCCGTATAAAATAACTAAAATATCACAGAAGAAAGTGCAAGCTTCCAAGTTCTCCAGAACCCTTCATCAGACTGGCTTATAGATGCAGACTTTGTTTGGCTGTATATACTGATATTTCGAATGGGTTTATACAGAATATAGTAGGTTATTATTTATGTATAAGCATAAATAATAACCATACAGTATATATCCTGCCATATATTGTACGATGTTTCTTCTCTTTCTTTTTCCTTCCCCCTTTTATCTTGTACAGTTGAAAACTTTAAAATATTAATAATAATAGGAAAAAGAGATGTGAGGCAGAATGCAGCAGACACAGAACATGTAGTAGGCATTCAAATGAGGCTTTTTAAGGGCCACACAAATATCAGGTTGCACCAAGGCCTACTGGGAATGTCTGCTTCCTCATGTCTAGAATTACTGAAACCAGCTGCTAACCAAGTCTATCCATATGCACAACATGCAGTAGGTGGAAAACAGGACTAGTGACCGAGTCTGAATCAGTCCCAATGCTGCCAAGTGACACCAGTGGGGACAGCTCAGGAAGCAGTCCCTTGGGGCTTATCCCTTCCCTGTCCATGAAACTATCCATAGTGTGCTTTCGGCAAGTGGAAATAGGAAGCAGAAATTCGATTCAGGTCTCAGTGGAAGCCAAATCTATCCAATTTATAGTCTGCAAAACAATATGAGAACTGAAACACAGCCATTTTTCAAAATCCACACTTGATCTGAACATTCCTATGCAGTTCGCCAACCAAAAGTGTGTCTATTAGGGGATAGTGTGTGTAAAAAGGAATACACTGCTAAAAATAACAATAACAATAACAACAACAACAACAACAACAACAACAACAACAACAACATATTATATTGGGGAAAATGCTAGCAAAAATGTGTTCATTAGTCAAAACTGCATATAAAATTGTTTTGGGGAGAAATTTGCACTAAAAAGTTGCTGAAATTTCATGAGATTTTTTTTTTTTAAAAATCACAAAATGCAGATAACAGACTAATATAGGAAAAATAAGAAACTGAGAAAAGTGAAACTGACAGCTGCTTCTATCCCTGGGCAGAACACAGAGCTCTGTGCTGATGGAGTAGTGCTAGCATCATTCTGTGGGCAGAGGCTGGTGGACCTCTTCTGTGCTGAGTATTCCTCTAGCCCATCCAACCTCTCCTAGGTCCTGGTTCAAGGGTTTGAACAGTGTCCTTAGTCATAACCAACCTAATTCCTCTGATTTCAGTGATTCTGTTCTAAGTATGAATTGAGTCAGATACAACCTACCGCATTTTTCCCTACCAGATGAACCTAGTAAGAATAAGAGGAGGGCAACCAAGATGATCAAGGGTCTGGAAACTAAGCCTTATGAGGAGCGCTTGAAGGAGCTGGGTATGTTTAGCCTGGAAACGAGGCGACTGAGAAGAGATGTGATAGCCACCTTCAAATATCTCAAGGGCTGCCACATAAGGAGGATGGAGCAAGCTTGTTTTCTCCTGCTCTGGAGGGTAGAACTTGAACCAATGGCTTCAAGTTGCAAGAAAGGAGATTCCGACTAAACATTCAGAAAAAACTTTCTGACAGTTAAGAGCTGTTCAGCAGTGGAACAGACTCCCATGAGTGGTGGTGGACTCTCCTTCCTTGGAGGTTTTTAAACAGAGATTGGATGGCCATCTGTCATGGATGCTTGAGCTGAGATTCCTGCATTGCAAGGTATTGGACTAAATGACCCATGGGGACCCTTCCAACTCTAAGATTCTATGACCTTACTGGGTGTCCTCTTCCACATTAAAATCATCTTACCTCCCCCAACTACTGAAATCTGAAATGATGATGGAGGAATATAGAAGCAAACTATGTGCAGACATGGAAGGAAATACGTTTCAGAATATGCAAGAGATCATAGTTGCTCTTTAAGTCCATTGCTTTCAGTAGGATATGAGTTGTGCTTCATAATGGGACTTGTTGCACTTAGCTTTTTATGAAATGTGCCCATGAGATTAAAATACTACAAAAGAGGGTGTATGTGTAAATCTTATCCAGTATGAATAATACACCAAATGTGGAAAATATTATTGTTCAGTAGTCTTTAGATCAGGCTAACCTTTACTCTGGTGGAGGAAAAAATCCCTTAAAAATCTATTTGGGGCAGCTGTAGATTAGAAGATTTAAATGGACATTTAATTTGAAATTAATAAAACAGTTATGGTATGTGTTAAGAAAAGTTACTGAGGTTTGCTTAGTATATTTAATTAGTGTAAAAGAGATAAATCTCGTTGCCATGTAATGAACTCAGAAATGCAGATACAGTAAGTGTGTACTCACGTTCCTATTATTAATGCATTAAACTTGTAAGAATGTTTAGGAATTTAATTAGCATTTAATAAGATAGCTATAGCAAATTACAGTAGTTAGATGTTAAATGTAAATTAATGTTTTTAGTATTTAATTGATATTAACTAATTAATTACTGTTTATTACATGGCAACGAGATTTATCTTTTTATAGTTATTAAATCTAAATTAAAAAGTGGTATTTAAAGCAGGCTCCACTCAATTAAAATAAATATATTCTGAGTTTGGGACATCCATCAGTTTTGTCCATGGAGGAGCTGGGGATCATTTGATATATTTGTGCAAAGTTCTTATTATGCTTTTAAGAATGGATTCAGCAAACACTATCCTCACGGGTAAGTTTTACTTGGATCAGACCCCCTAATCCATATAGCAGAAACAGAAAGTGGTCCAGAGATTCTTACACATAGCATCGGCATGCACTCATCTTGCTGCATGCAAAATTATTTGACAAAAAAAGACTTCTTGTTGTCAACACCTGTCAAGGGGAGTCAAGTAAGTGGGTGCCCTGAATTCACGTCTGCAAATAGTCCTTTGCCTGTTTGCCTATGGCTATGGATCATTTTATTGCATTGGCAAGCTAGCTAACATACAATACATTCTTGCAGTCTAGCAATGTGTGCTTGTTGGTAATGTTGCTAGAACCACTGCCCGGCCCTGCAGGATTGGGGTTTCTTCTGGCAGATTCTGAGAGAGATCCATGAGTGAAAACACCTTTGTGTATACTAATAACTCCTACTACTCTTATTGAAAACTTACACTTTGCACACCAAGGATGTTTACCAATGTTCTTTTTTTTTTTAATTTTATTATTAAATTTTGACATAAATATATTTCACAAACGTACAAAAGACAAAATGAAAAAGAAAAAACAGAAAAAGAGAAGAGGAAAAAAAATGAAAAAGAAAAAACAGAAAAAGAGAAGAAAGAAAAAAAAGGGGGGGGGAAGAAAAACCCAAAATACATACAACTTTAAATGACATTGATCGACTTCCCTTTATCTCAATTTCGGAAAATATTGCCTTGTTTATCTATCTGCTGTGTCTATTCCTTAATAAAACTTTTTACGTAGTAAGCGTTATCTCATGCCTACTGTGATTTCTGTAAGTACATATGTGTTTCTGATCAACATTTTGATTTTCCCCATGTCTCTATTTCCATATATATCCTAAATTTATCCCATTCATTGTTAAATTTTGCACTTCTTTGATTTCTTATTTTCTGTGTCAATTTAGCCAACTCCAAATAATCGGATAATTTAAGTTGCCACTCCTTTAGTGTTGGGATTTTTGGTGTTTTCCAGTACTGTGCTATGAGGGTTCTGGCGGCCACCGTTGCATATTGAAAAAAGGTTCTATCTTCTTCTTTGATATCCTTACCAATTATCCCCAGCAGGAAGGCTTCGGGTTTTTTAACAAACGTATATTTAAGAATTTTTTTAAATTCATTATAGATGCATGTTTACCAATGTTCAAAGCAGCAAGTAACCTAAGCGTAAAGTGGAAATACATGTAAACATCCTGTAGATAAACAGTGTTAAGGAGCCATGGACAATCAAAACTTCTAGCTTATGGCTATTGTGTGTCCCCATCTGTTTCCTAATGTTCTTTGCTACTTAAAACATTGCTGTATTTGCAAAAACACTATAGCGTGTAAAGCATAAATCACCACTTGCCATTAATAATAAAATATTGAAAGTTCTAAGCTCATATGACGATGGGGCCACACTCAGACTGCAAAATCCAATGCCAGTTGAATTCTAAAACTGAATTCAGTAAAGCTGGATTGTAAACAACCATTTTGCAAGGTTCTTTCCGTACGTTTCTGTCTCTAAGCCATCTCTCGGTCAATAGCTTTCTTCATGCCATGCTGAAGACTTGGAACATTGATGGAACTCTTCCATGGTTGAAGATATATATATAGGCACAGAGAGAGACAAAATGTCTATGCAATATTTTATACTCTCACACAAGATTTTAGAATCCCAAGGACAGATTTGTATTGATTGGTGATGATGGTTGAGGAGAGAGCATAGTTCAGTGCTAGACCATGTGCTGTGTGTGCAGAAGGTCACAGGTTTGATCCTTAGTATCTCCAGTTCAAAGGATCAGATTGCAGGTAATATCAAAAAATATATCCTGAGACCCTGAAGAGCTGTTGTTACTCATAGTAGACAATTCTAGCCTAGCTGGGTGAACAATCCGGCATGACATGGTGTGAAACAGCTTTCTATGTTCCTCGTCAGAGCCAGTGTGGTATAGTGGTTAAGAGCGATAGACTTGTAATCTGGTGAACCGGGTTCGCGTCTCCGCTCCTCCACATGCAGCTGCTGGGTGACCTTGGGCCAGTCACACTTCTCTGAAGTCTCTCAGCCCCACTCACCTCCCAGAGTGTTTGTTGTGGGGGAGGAAGGGAAAGGAGAATGTTAGCCGCTTTGAGACTCCTTCGGGTAGTGATAAAGCGGGATATCAAATCCAAACTCTTCTCGTCATGGTGGTGATTATAGCTGTGATCAAAATAATTCATTGTCGCAAGTACCAATTCAACTGTACATTAGGATTGTTAGATCAGGTTCCAAGTAACTACCTCACCAGTTCTTTGCCACCCTGAATCTTACGATATCTCAAGCAGCAGCTTTCCCATGGGGTCTAGCAAGCATCTTTTGAAACAGAGGGGATTTCAGTTTGTGGTATTGCATGTTCAAAGACCCAAAAAAATTAAATCCCATGTTTGAGGTGTGCTGAAGCACAGATGTGTCACTATATGTAAAGGTCACTTGGAGAATCTTAGCAGTTCTAGTAAGTCTCAAACTACACATAATGTTAATCATGTATAGCTTTGAATTACTGTACATCTTTGTGGTTCTGTTTAAAGGAGTCTCCCAGCCTGCATTTCCAGTGAGAGAGACCTGTGTTGTGGGAGAATAAATTTTAACCCTTCTTTTCCCACTAATTCTCCATGTCCAAATCACCTTGCTGATGAAAAAATATGAATACACCTGCATAGGGTGTCTCTCTCTCTCTCTCCCTCTCTCTCTCCCTCCCTCTCTCCCTCCCTCTCTCCCTCTCTCTCTCTCTCTCTCTCTCTCTCTCATACACATATGATCTAGTCGGCAGGGTGTGGGGAAACTACATGTGATTAAAACCATATGTTGTTTAAACTTCTGAACACTTAAAAGCAGCACAGAAAACCAGATAAAACACCGAGCAGTGTTGATCAAATTGAAAATACCACAGCAAGCATTGTAATTAATGTGCTTCCAGAACGTGGCTTGCTCTGTGAGTGTCATTCCCTAGGTTATTACAGATGGAATTAGAGTGTCCTTTCACTGTCAAACTGATATATACTGCTGGAACAGTGCTGAAGTAAAAGTCCCATTCCCCATGCCTTTACAGGATTTAAACATCTGCTGAATCCCATTTATTTCTCTCCTTGTCATCTGGAAATAGATGCACATCTCAGAAAGGTTTTGGTTTGAAGTGAATAGTCTCCATTTTATGTTGCAATATTTTGGTTTTCTGTCTGCTTTTGTTGTGTATGTGTTTTCTATGTTAAAGAAGGGGAATTAACTCCTGTAATGTTCATATGTGTATGTGGTAATAGCAGCAAGCCTTTAAATTCAAGCATCACATTTGTGGGACGTACTTCCCAAATAGATGGATACAGATTCAGATACACACACATACACTTCAGCAATGTATTCACTAATGTGAAGAGAATTCTAATTATAAGAATGACAGCTAGTAAAACATAATGGTCATAACCAGTCATTTTTACTCAAAAGTAAATCCCACTGCAGGGATGCGGGTGGCGCTGTGGGTTAAACCACAGAGCCTAGAACTTGCCGATCAGAAGGTCGGCGGTTTGAATCCCCACGACGGGGTGAGCTCCCGTTGTTCGGTCCCAGCTCCTGCCAACCTAGCAGTTCAAAAGCATGTCAAAGTGCAAGTAGATAAATAGGTACCACGCTGGTGGGAAGGTAAACGGCGTTTCCGTGCACTGCTCTGGTTCGCCAGAAGCGGCTTAGTCATGCTGGCCACATGACCTGGAAGCTGTACGCCAGCTCCCTTGGCCAATAAAGCAAGATGAGTGCCACAACCCCAGAGTCGGTCATGACTGGACCTAATGGTCAGGGGTCCCTTTACCTTTACTTTTAAAACCCACTGCATTTAATGGGGCTTTCGGGTAACATTGCACAGGATTGCGGCCTGAGTGATTCACATCTCAGCTCCATCACCAACTAACAAGGTGGCCTTTAAGCAATTGAACCCATCTCAGCTTCAGTCTCCCATCTGCAATATAGGGTTGGTGATAATGACCTCTTCAGCTGTCAAGAAAAGGGGAAACCAATTAGGCATCATTACAACATAATGCTTCTGCATCAGGTAGGTTTCTTTCATAGGTTTCTTAACAGAACTGTTACACTTCTAGGGCTGGTTCACACGTGAATCTGAATCACATTATTTCTTTACCCTTGATGAATGTCAAGTGAATGTGTGTGGACTCCCTCCATCAGGGGACACACAAAAATGACTTTGTGGTGTTCCACGACAACAAACCTGCAGCCCAAAAGATTGTCTTTCTAATCCAAACATTGATATCAGATTCAACCCATACCTACCCCACTCTTGTCAGAGTCTTGGTGTCCATTTTCCTCTGCTCCTTTCCTCAAGACTCCTTTCCTTTCACCTACTTTCCCCTCAAAATCAACTTTCTTTGCACATCTCCTTCTGCCGCCATACCTGAGTGGCTTCCTGCTTCGACAAGACATTCATGTTTCCCACTCCGCCTCCCAATACACCCTGCCAACTTTCCCTTCCCTCTGCATGCCTGACGCCTTTGTTTTCTGAGGAGCTGGAATGTTTGTGAATATTCTATGCCACCACACTAGTTCAACAAATTAGAGGCATCATTACCAAACATGCAACGTATTACCATGACCCGTTCCCCCATATGGACCACCACTAGATGATACGGCCACCAAATCAGCACTAATGTGTGAATCTGTCTTTAACAATATCATAGCACTAAACTCACATCCCAGCCAACCATCAGATTCTGCAGTTTGCTAGCCAACATTGCCATAACACTATTACCTTCCTACTATCATTCTGCACAGTATTGCCGCTTGTCTTCCCACCGCAGGGGCAGGGAAGACGCTTGTCAACACTGTGTGCTAGAATGCCTCCATCTTACCTGTGGCGCAAGGGGCAAAGCAGGCAAGAGTGTTGCCTCTTGCGCTTCCACCGCCTGAAGCTAGTGCTCCAGGCCGCCTCCTCCGTGGCCAGCTCTGCCTATGTTGTCATTTGAACTGGCAGGAGGCTCCTGCATCTTCGCCTCATCATTTGTCTGGTTTTTAATGCTACCTGCTGTAGTAAGAAGGACTACAGACTGGTTGCATCAGGTAAGAATCAGAAAGAATCTTTTCTTTTTTTGTATATAATATTTATTAAAGTTTTAAAAATTACAGAAAGAAAAAGTAAAAATACCACATTAAACAAAAACAAAATAACACATCACAATATATATATATATAAAAACAGAGAAATAAGACCCATTAAACAAAAACAAAAACGCAGAAAAAAAATACATCAGATCTCCTCATTACTAATCTTTCATTAGCTTATTTCCTTGACCTCCTCACACCTCCCTTTTTTGTATTCTAAGTCATTTCAGCAAATCCTTTCCCTCTTTTAAAATTTTTGTCCTGTAAATTGTCTTAATAGAATGTAACTTTACTTTTCCTCCTTTCACCAATTAACAGTCAGTTATTCCCAAATCCTTTATATCATTCCTGCTAAAATCATATAATATTATTCCAACATCCTTCTAACAGATATTAATTTTACAATGTTTCTGTAAATAGTCTTTAAATTTCCTCCAATCTTCCTCCACCGACTCTTCTCCCTGGTCTCAGATTCTGCCAGTCATTTCCGCCAGTTCCATATAGTCCATCACCTTCATCTGCCATTCTTCCCGGGTGGGTAAATCTTGTGTCTTCCAATACTTTGCAATAAGTATTCTTGCTGCTGTTGTAGCATACATAAAGAATCAGAAAGAATCAGGGGCAGGAACACACCTCAGCTGCCTCGCCTCCAACTTTACCCACAATTTTAAAGTTATGGTACAAATCTCTCGAGTTTCTACCTGGACATTCTGCCATAGAAATCGAGAGTCACTTTATGCTTTTCATTAGCAACGGTGGTTAGATGGCTCAGCTTGCTATTATGAAAATAGCATTGTCCAAAGAATTCAATGATAATTGTACATTTTCTGAGACGTCCAAAAAAATAAAATAAAAAACCACAGCAACTCGACAAGGTCAAGCTGATGTAGGTAAACCAAGGAGGCAACCTGAAAAGGAAGATGCAGGAGATGTTTTCGTGTTGTTTAATGCAATTTACTTAATGCATGGCATTCTAGCTATTGATTAAATGTATTTCCTGCTTTTGGAAAATTATTAAGATAATGGAGATAGGCAATCATGTGATCTTAGTTGAAGAGGCAGGTGCTTTATTGGAAACTATATTAATGTTTTGTGAAATTCCATCCCCTCCCCTATATCTGCAATCAAATTAAAGGCCTGGAGGAGCATGCTATTCAACAGCTAAATAAGGGGTAGATCTGTGACAGTAAAACCCAAATTCAATTCTTTTCTTTTCTTTTTAAAAAAGAACATCAGTTAAGTACAGAGTTTAGGTACAAAGTTATAGTAAAATCTAAACTTGAAGAGAGCGTTGGAAATGGGAAATGGAGCTACCCCTTCTTAACTGGCTGCAGCATTGAGTCATCAAGTAGAGTTCTCCACAAAATTGAGAATATGCTTCATAACAAAATCTATGATTTATTTCAGTTATTTTCCTAACCTGAAACAATTTTTAAGGCATAGAGTGATTTCCAAGTGTGTCTTTACATGAGTGGAATGGACCTTCCTCTCATGCATTAGGACTCTCCCTTCCTCCCCTGCCCTCTCTGGCCCTCTCTCATATCTCCCAAAGCTCCAGAGCAGGGGTAGGCAACCTAAGGCCTGGGGGCCAGATGTGGCCCAATTGCCTGCTAAATCCGGCCCACGGACAGTCTGGGGATCCACATGTTTTTACATGAGTAGAATGTGTCCTTTTATTTAAAATACATCTCTGGGTAATTTGTGGGGCATAGGAATTCCTTCAATTTATTTTATTTTTCCAAAATATAGTCCGGCCCACCACATGGTCTGAAGGACGGTGGACTGGCCCACAGCTGAAAAAGGTTGCTGACCTCTGCTCCAGAGTGTTGAGGGATTCTCTGGACCAGACATCTTGTGGCACAATCAGAGTCTGCCTACACATGATGGATTTCATCCATATAACTTTTTTTAATAGAAAAAAATAAGTCCTCAAAAACATGCTTACTAAATGCTTGCCATAATAATAATAATAATAATAATAATAATAATAATAATAATAATAATAATAATATTTTATTTATACCCCGCCCTCCCCGGCCAGAACCGGGCTCAGAGTGGCTAACACCAATAAAATTACAATAAAACGTAATAGGGAAAAACTGATTTTCTTGAAGTTGGGGAGGAGGTATGCCCCCACTTTGGTGCTGAGAGAATCTGCTCCCCAGATTGCAGGAAGAAGGAGGTCTCAGAGGTATTTGTAAGGCGTATACGATGCTGAGCCCTGCCTCAGATTTGACACTGCAATTGTGTTTTCTCCAGGTTGGTCTTTACTGAAATATTAAAAACATGAGTCTCAGTCCAGGAAGAGGAAGCGATGTTTCACCTGCACTGGGAAGCTATTGTTAATGGCAAGCTAGAATATAAAACCATGATTTGAAGTTGACTTCATATCCTGACTTGTACCAACCCCTTCATTATTTAAAAAGCTTCCTCTTTTGAAGTCAAATGTGACTGGGTTGGACCTCCTTGACAATGGACCACTTACATGTACACTGAATCTGATAGCGCCATGGTTACATCTTTCATCATTTCACTTTTAAAAATGCACTAGGCACAAACATTTCTTTGTTGAACTGTGATAAATGTGTAAAGGCAATGTTGACAGGTTCTGGCTTTGTGTACGAAATCATTTTTGTTCTCATATTCTTGAAGGGAACAGATATTTTTAACAAAAAAAAATGAGGACATATGACAGCTTGGTGACATGTTGAAATTAGTGCTGAAATGAACTGGACATTTTGAATTCACACTTTGAATCCGGGGGCCTGTGATTAAGGAAAGATCTTCCATGACCCTTATGAAGTTACCATTCACATAATATATCCTGTGTGCAGCAAGTGGGCGTGGAAGAATCTTACGATTTGGGTGTGCAACCAGCTGTCTAATGGACATTAGCACAGGCATCAACATTTGAACCACATCTCAGAAATTCTGGTATTAGGGGGTTTGCCTGAGTGGCTTGTATCGTGTTTATAAAATGTCCAACCACACGCTTGCAGTCATAACTTCTGCACTGGCCCCAATTGCTCTGAAACTGGCAATCTCCCTATCTCCTAATTAGGCTTAATGGTGCAGTACCAGGGTTATTATGGAATCACAGAACTGTAGAGTTTGAAGGGAGCACAAGGGTCATCTAGTCCACCTGCAGTGCAGGAAGCTTTTGCCCAATTTGGGCTTAAGCCCAGGACTCTGAGAAGAAGAGTTTCATCTCTACTGACTGAGCTGTCCCAGGGTCATTAAATGCCAAGAAGCCACTAAGCGCCAATCAAAGCCAGATGAATACCATGATATAACATCCACTAAGCAGTGCTTTGTCTCCAGTGTTTAATAATAATAATAATAATTTATTATTTATACCCCGCCCATCTGGCTGGGCCTCCCCAGCCACTCTGGGCGGCTTCCATAAAAACCAAAAATACAGTAAAATATCACACGTTAAAAACTTCCCTAAACAGGGCTGCCTTAAGATGTCTTCTGAATGTCAGGTAGTCGTTTATCGCTTTGACATCTGCTGGAACCTCTGCCTGGTTCCCTGTAGCTTTGCTTCTCGCAATGAGGGAACCGCCAGAAGGCCCTCGGCGCTGGACCTCAGCGTCCGGGCAGAATGATGGGGGTGGAGACGCTCCTTCAGGTATACTGGACCGAGGCCGTTTAGGGCTTTAAAGGTCAGCACCAACACTTTGAATTGTGCTCAGAAACGTACTGGGAGCCAATGTAGGTTTTTCAAGACCGGTGTTATGTGGTCTCGGCGGCCGCCCCCAGTCACCAATCTAGCTGCTGCATTCTGGATTAGTTAATGCTTAAAAAAGGAAATTGATGTTTTTTATTTGCACGTTGAGGTCCCCCAGGCCACCCCAATAACTCACACTTCACACATCAATTTTTGTTTAAGGTTTTTGGCATGAATTTGGCCACAACTTTATTTAAATACACACGTGAGTGGTTGCTTAGGCATTGGTTATGACTATCTGTCCCTGCCCCTGGGACAGAACTGACTTCTGGATTCCAGCGGAAGCCAGTCAGGGAGAACCATATTGGGGAGAAATGAAGCTGGACATCAGTCCCCCATCTCTCACCCTCATGCCCCCTGGGGCTTGCACGGCCCAAGTCCGATGCCAGGGCCTAGGACGAAAGGGATGGCAAGCCCCTGGATTCCTTTAACGCAATTCCCTTTCCGCACCACCATTGGAGGGGTAGGCACTTACCCCTCCACCAACCAATTTGAACCAATGCCAAACCGCCAACCTTACAAGTTGTGACGATTTGCTACACAGTAGGCAAAAACCAAATGGCAACAGCCAATCAGCCAAATGGACAAAATTCCTACCAGGCTCCTGCCCCAAGGCAGATGACCCCATGACAGGCATAGCAAGGTCAGAGGACAACAACCCCCCTCCCCTTTTTCAGGGAGGGTGGGCGGGTGATCCGGTGCACGCAGCCCAATAGAAGCCCCCAGGCTGCGAGCCCTTATTTAAGACCTCTGACCCCTCCCACAGATTAGCAACATAACACTCTCCCCAGCAACACTCCTTGCCCAATCACAGCATGTGGCCAGTTTGGCCCAACAACAGTGGGGTGTTGCACCGCAACACGTGCTCTCTATTATGGAGAACACTCTTTAGCACATACCCAAACCCCATCCAAAACCTGGTTGCTTATAGTGATTGGGGCAGAAGGAGGCAGGCTGTGCCAGCTGAGAGCTACTGCAATAACCCAATGCCATCAAGTGCTAGCAGTGTGGCCAGCTCAGCATTCAAGGCTTTCTATGGGCTACCAGAAACGGGAAGCCTGGGGGATATACCTTCACAATCCCACACTAAAAATAACAATTCACCATGTCAAAATTAGATTTTTTTACAGAGCTCTCCGAAATCAACTAATATAGCTGCACACACACAAATGCAACCTTCACAATAAATCTTTCTTAAAACTCAAATTTGCATTAATAAAACTAACAATGTATGTTAATAATAATCTGCACTAAGCAAGAAATATAGCGAATGTCAAGTTTCAGAGACTGGCAAAGGAGCTGCTACCGTCTGGGTGCTAAGGCCTCCTTTTGAGGCCAGGTGCTGTAGTCTTGGAGGAAACAAACTGCAATTCTGCAACCAATGTTTACAAAAATGCATATGCTAGGGGAAAGTGTGCATAAGGATGAATATATTAGCGAAAGGAACATGTTAAAATGCATTATATATATTTTTTTTTGCAAAACTGTGTATATTAGTGTGCACACTAAAATGGTGATCATGAGATTTTAAAAATAAATAAATCACAAATTGCTGCAAAATGTGAATAACTGAATGTAAGGTTGAAAATCTGAAAAACTTAAAAATTGGCAGATCCTTCTATCCTTAGTGAAGGAATGCCTCTATCTGATCCAAACCTTCCCCATCCCAGCCTGGTACAAACTGAGTTTGGTTATTTTTATTTTTTTAAAAAAATTAGCAGAGCAATCCAATCAAACTGAATGATATTATTCACCAAGCAAGAAATAGGCGAATATTGTCTCGTTAAGCAATTTAAAGATGGGAGAGTTTTCTATGTGAATTACAGTGAAAGCGTCACAGTGAACAAACCAAAAACCTCAGAGTACATTGGGTTGGTAGCCAAAATTACTTACCAGAGGGGCTCAAGCAGAAGGTACCATATTGACCCGAATATAAGCCACACCTTTAAAATTCAAGGGGGGGGGGAGAGACAATACCTGAATATAAACCACTCCCTTAAAATTCTGCAGGCACTCACACTCATTCCGTTTTACCATATGTCTGTTTCAGCAGCGATATCGTAAAAGCCAATTTTTGTAAGGTCGCAAATTTAAGCCACACTAACTTTTCATGGCCAGAATTTGGAAGAAAAAAAGTGAGGCTTATATTCAGGCCAATACAGTAACAGGATAGCCCAGCTCTTGTGAGGACTCTGCTATTTTAAATGTTTATTTGCTATATAAGTGGCTCTCATATGGCAAAGTAATTCAGATTCTTATACTGTCACCTTGCCACTTGACCATGGGGGGTGGTAGTTGTTTTGCAGTACAATCACCTCCCAAAACCTTTTGAAACCACTCTTGAAAAAGCATTTCCTTCACAGAAATCCACACCACTTATCCAATCAGCAACCACTCACAGAATTCTTCCTACCTTACATTTCAACAACATATCCCATATGTTCCACAACTGTACCAACTTAAAAGAAATTGCACTTTTAAAAAGGCTGCTCTTTTCTCTCATCAATTCCTTAAATTAGAGCAGCCCACAGAAACTAGCTGGTGGTGGTATTCTGGTATTTTTTAGTGCAACAAACACTGAAAGAACTTGTCCTTTCAAAGCCTTTTAAGCATGGAAGGAATAAAAGGACAACAGCCACTGGGTGCCATTTTGCAAATGGGAGAGCACACTGGGGTGCAATAAAACACTATAAATACAGAAAAATGAAGCTAATCTGCAAATGACCTATGGCTGAGAATATGGATGAAATTTAAAATTATGTACAAAATTGTGTGTGTGTGTCCGTCCCAACACAATAAGATAAGAAATGGGGAGCTAAGGATTGTGCTGGATGAAAAAGTAATCTGGCACCTATCAGCTACTGTGGAGATTAAATTGTTATATTGCAGGAGACAAAAATGTCACACCATTTCACCTGTCATCTGTTATGGGTCTCCCCAAGGAAACGGGACCTTCCCTGTTTGCTTCTTCTCTATCTTTCCGCAGAGGAGGAATTGGAGTAAGGAATGCAGTGTCATCAAAGGTCTATAAAAGTCTGACCTTCAAGCTGATAGATTTGAAGCAATAAAAGGCTTCCAGAGCACCTGATGTATAAACATAAAGGGAAGGTTTAGGGACAACCCCCTTTAGTTTACAATGTGCAATTGGGGTGAGATTAGGTTTCAAAATAGCCCAGGGACTAGCAGCTCTTGTAAAGCCAGGGTCCAAATTCTGCTTGGAAATCCAGACTGGAGGAGTGATGGACCTTGGAAGAGACAGGCATAAAAGAGATAAATTGCCAGGAAGGAGATAAATAGCACTTAAATACAGTATAATGAATGATGATAGGTAACTACCAAATTTTCATCAGACATGGTAAAAAAGTTATGCATGGAAATCAACAACTTTAAAAAAGTAATAATACAAGCAATCATATATTTCAGTCTCTACTGATTTTGAATATGATGCTCGTCTTGTAACAAAACTGGTTGTTTTGCATCAAATCAGAAAGATGTGAGTAAACTGAACTAGCACTAAGGCTGGGCCGATGAAAATAAACAGGCTAAGGATTCTCCATGACACCAGGTGTTTATATGGAGCCTGGGAGGTGGATTTGGAACTGGGAAGAGCTGAACTTAAATCTTTACAGGTTCCCTGAGCCACTTCAGCTGATTGATTGCCGCCTATTCTACCTTGCAAGGTTTTGGGGGGATTAGAGGAAAAGAATAACCCTTTGTATGCTGTCCTAAGCCTTAGAGGAAATGGGTAGTATTAGTATAATAGATAAATGATTACTATTTCTCTTATTTCCAAGGTGAATTCTAGAAGCAAGGAACCCAATTACTTTTAGATGACTCTAACACAACTAGATGGGATCTTTGATTTTGTCCCAGAAATGCAAGGGATAAAAACCTAAGCTGATGTCATATTCGATAGCTAAAGGTTGTTATATTTCTGTTTTTTTGCATTCCATTTTTTTGGCATCTCCATATACTTTCCCAGCATAATTTCCCACACAGGGTTGAAGCACATTTGTGCCATGGAGGAACTGCACAACCAAGGACTGATTTATTTGTGTTAATGTGTTCCTATCTTTCTGCCATCAGGGAACTCAAGGCAGCATGCGTGTGGTTTTCAGGTGCTGTCTCATCCAATCACTGACCAGAGTCAGGCTCCAGCTAAGTTGCTACATTATGTGCCTTCAGACCATTTGCTGAAAAGAGGAAATCTGTGCCTAGGGGAGATTGTTATAGAATTTGGGTGACTGAATGCTACTGCATGCAAAACAAAAATCCTCCATGTGGGAAAGTAAAGAACCAGGAAAGGGTTGTAGTAGCTTAAAGGTCATACTGGCAAGTCAGCTTTCTGTGTGTAGGGGAACCTCAACCTGAAAACTAAAATGATACAGTCTAACGTGGTCCTGGTTCAGCATTTGAGTGAGGGCCAAACTACTCATCACACATCACATAGTGCACAGCTCTCCTCTTTGTTTAATCAATTATAGGCCTGCAGAAGGGGTGATTGTTACGGGGACTGCAGTGCATGGAGGGGGGGAGATGAATCTCTGAAAACTACCCCATGAGGCTTTGGAAGTAAGTTTCACAGGGAGCTTCCCCCCTAAACTATGTACATTTTTTTGGGAATGGGATTGTTCCTGGGGAGCGGATGAATAAACCTCGGCTCCCTCCCTGCTGAAGTGCTGATAACAGCACACCCCTTCCCCCAGCATCAATCAATCAAACAAACAAACATAGCTGAATACTACACATTAAATACATTATGTACTTTGACCATAAGACCTAGGCTTTAATGCACTGTAAAAAATACATTAAACAAATAATCTTGACATTATCCTTCTTGCTCATCCAGTTTCATCAGTAGGCCTGGGTGTTTGTGGGGGGGAGGATGTGGGAGGACAACCCAAAACCATCTTTTCAGAAGTCTGCTGGAGAAGGTTGCACTGTGAGATTTCTATTCCTGAGCAAAGACCTAATTCCAAATAAGGTTTTGGCATGTACAGGCAATTTCGGCCTCCCCTTTTTAGCCTACTTCGCATTTCCTCCATTTTTAAGGAATTCAGTGTAACAACATTAACATATAAAGTAAAAGCTTTTGTGTGTATGCCGTATATATGCCCCCCCCCCACAAAACTATCTTTTTGGTGTGGGAAAGACATGTGCCAACACAGGTGCATGGAAACACACTTTTCCTTTACATTCTGCGAAATAAAAGCAAAGGGGCAATATATTTGCAGCGCCACACAGCTATAAATGTTGTTCAGCACGGACGGAGCAACATATAACAGAGATACGAGTGGTAACACATTTCAAACGGATATTTCACAATAGTTATCATCTGTCTGGGGAAACTGTGAAGCTCGATTGAACAAAAGATAAAGTTAATACTACCTAATAAGAACAGACCATTATAGATCAGTGAAACTGCAAAGCAGAATTATATGACAAGGGCCAAGCCACATTATCTAAATTAACATTTTCCCAGCATGAACAAGAAGGGCCAGTGCAGAAAAATGAAGAGCTATACTCTGGCCTGCATTTAGTCAACCTGAAGTAATTATTAATTTATGGTTGTCTGTGATTTTAATGAAAATGAAAACTGAGAGGAAAAGAATTGAGAGAGATAATGTGCCGTGAAATTGAGTTTCATTTGTTTGGGGGGTCCACCTTCTTTGTTCGCCTCCCCTCCCCCTTTTCTCTCTGTGTGTATACCTCTCACTCAGTTTTCTTTTCTTTTTTGTGCTCAAAGACAAAGATGTTAATATACAAAAAATAAATGTCACCAACTCACTAAACTTCTGTAACTTTGTATTTAAATACCTGAGATTATGGTCCTGACCAGATATTAATTAAGTGCTTTATTCTTCTCCACCGCAGCAACTGGGACGATCTACCCATCAGGCCATTTCTGCAGTGTCTTATCTCAAAGCAGCCTCACTCTGTCTGCTGCTGAGTTCTGCTCTGTATTTGATGGACCACCATAAATATATACTATGATAACAGCATCTACACCCACACAGAGTCATGGTACTGCTAGTTTTTGCTGCCACTCACTAGGAGAAGAGGACTGTCAAACTTGTAAATCAGCCCATAGACACATCAAGGTCCACAGAATCATCAGCATCCTATCCTCTTGTTCCTAATAGGTCCACCCCAACAGTACTTTTAAAAAAAAAAAAATTATTGAAGTTTTCACAAATTTTTTCACAACAAACAAAACATAAAACATAACAATAAAAACATACAACACATATAATTTCAACTCTTAATTTCTTATAACCTACTTTCCCGACTTCCTCTTACCTCCCCTTTCTGTATTCTCATGTCTAATTAATTGGTCAACAAATCCTTCCCTTACTTTCAACTTAATTTTATTAACACTCATTTTCTTTTATCTTAACCATTACCGCTAATAACCCCTAATTTTCTCATCCAGCATCAGTCTAACATTCACTGATTTTTGAATATTTCTTTAGATAGTCTTTAAATTTTTTCCAGACCTCTTCCGCCGTTTCTCTTCCCTGGTCTCGGATTCTGCTCGTCATCTCTGCCAAACCTATATAGTCCATCACACCCCAACAGTACTTTGTCCTTCTGCACTCAGGACAACCAAGACAAAGGAAATGCCTTCCTACAAGGGCTTCCTATATGAATCACATTCTTCAGCCAGTGGCTCATAAATTTACTAGCTTTCCCAACTAGGGACCAGCTACCAATTACCTAGTCAACAAGGAAAGTTAACACCTTTCATAGTTTCCGACCTAGTTAGTGGATCATTTACCCATCATGATTAGCATTTACTCTGAGACAAACACCCATTTCCCATCCAGGTTTTTAGACTTTGAAAATGTCGGGGGGGGGGGGGACTAATGGACAAATCTGCCCCATTCCCACATGCGAATATCTTAAAAGATAATTTGGAGCTGGGGCCAGATTAGATTCTGCAGGCAGAAATGATTTGAACAAAAAAACCTAAGGAGCGCTTATAAAGTGTACCCTGAGCAGTTCTTTTTTCCTGCTTTTGATCAGAGTAAAGCTACTTGGAGCAGCCTCAAAGTGTAGCACCTGTACAGCCCTGGGTATATATGCTTTGAAATGTTGCAGTGATAGGGGCAGCCAATTACAGTGGCCCCCTGTGCAGGGAATTACACAGGAAGCGACACGCAGTCACTTCCGGCCCCATTTTAAAAAGACACTTCATGAGTTCAATGGTCAAATAAGGCCTCTGAAAGGTTGTATGTTAGGGCTGCCATACAGCCTGGTTTTCCAGGACACATCCAGGAATTTGCCTCCCAAAATGGTGTCCTGGATTATTTTTTGGAAATTGGGTAAATGTCCTGGAAAACTGGCAGTGGGGGTTACAGTAAATGCTTTTAAAAGCTCCAAAACCTTTTTTTAAAAAAGTCTTATACCTTTTACTTAAAAAGCTCAGCAACATAGGGGATTGTCTAAAAAAAAAATAACCCTCAACAATTTTGGTGTGTCGTGGTTTTTACTTTTTGAAATATGGCAACCCTGTTGTATGTTCTGAGGACAAGTGAGGTTGGGGTCTAGTTTCAGAAAATTGAAGACTGGACCCAAATCTTCTGACATTCCTACAGTGGACATAAGTAGTTTTTTGGGGATGCCTGTGGAAGATTTTTACTTCCCTTAGAAACATGCCACTAGTTGGTAAGGACAGTAATTGTTAACAGGTGGAACTTCCAACTGAGCAGGTGAGGCATGGCAGGCTACTTTAGCTCTTCACAATGACCTCCTCCCAACAAGCTAAGACAAAGGCAAAAAGCTTATTTAATGTGCCCCTCTCCTCAGTTTAAACAGAGAGGAGTCCCTTCCCTGGCCATTTCATTTCCCGTGCTTAATAATCACACGAGAAGGAAGGTGGAGCCATGCCTATCACCTCTGCAATTGTGTGTCTTCTGTGCTTACACCATGCGGGCCACACATCTATAGAGGGGAACCTGACAGACACAGGTGGCCTCTGATTCAATACTAAGAGAGGAAACCTATAAGGGAGGAAAGCCTGATCAGCTGTGTGGGGTGGGGTGGGGTGTCCTGCCTCTTTAAGAAACATTCCCTTCCCTCTCTGGGTGTGGTTCCCCCCATAGCTCAGTAGGAACTAGCTGGCACTTTACTCATGCCTGTGTAGCAAGTCCTACCTGCTATGCCAGGTTGTTGACCGGTTATTTGTTAACAAAAACAACTATGTATTGGTATACTGCTGACTCCTGCTGCTTCCTGGCACTAGAGAAGACCCACTGCAAGGCTTCCTCACGCTGTGAGTACCCTCCCCAAACCCACAGAAGACCACAAGCCCTGCTCGCCCAGTTATTTCCTATATGTGCATATCTGAACTTACGTTTAACATTTCATGTAGTTTTTGACCCTTGAATTGGCAGTGACAATGCTACCCATGTATTCCTTTGATCCTACCATCACCTCTGGTCCAGTAGATTTTGCAAGCTTTTGAAAGGATGCTGAAAGATGTTTCATTTGAGAAATGGGATGACTAGCCTGTAAGCGACTTTTTCTTTCCCCCCTCATATTGCTTTCAACTGTTAAAGGGGTTGGGGGCAGGAAGCAAATAGCAGGCCTCCCCCAAATAGACAAAGCTGCTATTTTCAGCCTCTCTCTTGCTTTTAGAAAACCTCAATTTATTTCCCCTGCTGCCTTGAAGGTACAGAGTTTGAAGAGTAGCAGAGTTTGCTGCTAGCTGTACTCCTCCTACTCACTGGCAAGCCAGGCTACCCAGGCCAATGAAAAAGTCAGCAGTTTTCATTATCCTCCACAGTTTCCTTATTAGCCGCAGTGCTTGCTAACAAATACTGACCTGCATCCCCTTCCATCTGTTGGAGAATTAAATAAAAGATGAACCAAACGGAGTTCACAGCCTGGAGTTGTGCAACTTTCCAAGCACCCTTAACTACTGCTGATTGCCACACAGGCTCAGGCATCCCAGGAAGTGGAAGAACAGTGCACTTGACACTGCCATATGGATGATGTTTGTTCTTATTGTTTCCACTTCCTGCTCCCAACTAACTTAAATGCTCTGGTTAATGGCTTTGCCTTTATTTAAATTTACTGCAAATTATATTCTATAATTACTTTGTTAAGTTACTTCTAGGGGGCTGGTCTACACAGCTCTTATTTGGATGCACAGCACACTTTGCTTTGTGTGTGTGTTGTGTTCTCCACTTCCTCAAGCAGGAAGATGTTTCAGTAACAGCTTTTTAGCCAGCCAGTTTCACTGTGAGAAGAGAATATTGGAGGCTTGCCGGTCTGTTTAGTTTGCCAATGTCTGTTTATTTACAGATGTTCAAAATTAGGTGAAAACAGGCACAGGAAGGGCATGGTTTTAAGGCAGCATCTGTTTGCACAAATGCAAAATGACAAAAGCAGAAAGCTCTCCAAAGCTGCTTCTGCTAGTCCAAGGCAAAAACGGGGGCTTTGGGTACTTCTAGACGAGGCTGATGTAGTAGCATCCTGTTGTTGTTGCTGTTTTCTTTCATGGTGCAAGTAGGGTAGCAAATTTGCTTTCAGACATCTGAAATCCAAATGATCTTTCTGTAGTTGTTGGAGCCGTTTCCTTTTTGTCAGTCCGAAATCTTTGTTGGAGAGGAATCTTTGTTGGGATCATGGTGTAGTAGGAAGCAGTTAAACCCTTCCTTGACTCTACTCTGTTTGCCCAGCCATGATGGTTCTCCCTGCAGTTTTCCAAGGAGAGGGGGAGAGAAATAGATACAAAGAAAATGCTGTTTGGATAGAGAAAGGTGTCACAGCAGGTAGTGGTACTAAGGTGTTTCTTCTGCCCTCGCAATGGAAGGAAGGATGAAGGGTTAAGGGGATAAAGTTGATTCCAAGAGAGGTGGGGCAGCCTATAGAGAAGGAAATTCCTAGAGTGCTCTGTACAGGTGAAAGAAGCTAGTCAACAGCTAGCTGTGAGATGGGTCATTGCACCTGTGCAGATATTTGCAGCTGGTTCGTTGCATTTTTTTTTTTTTTTTTAAAAGATGGTCTGAGCTTTGGAGTGAGGGGACCCAGAGGCTGAATGGTGGAAACATGGAAGGAATATATTTTTGCTTACAACAGCATGGTTACAAAAAGTGTATTAATTTGTGTGTGTGTGTGTGTTTATCATTTAGACTTTATGGCTATTTTATTGTTTAATTTGTTACTTCTTGTGACTATTTATGGGATGTATTCTATCATATTCTTAATTATATATCGCCTCATATTATTCTTAATTGTACATTTCCTTGCCCCCCCCCCCCTTGGGAGGAAGGGCAGTTCATAAATGCAACAATAAATGAATAAATAGACAGGTATTCCACAGTTCATGTCCTGTGTAGAAGCCACCGGCTCCTGCCTCTTTCAGCCTTTCTCAACCTGGTGCCCTACAGAGGTTTTGGAGTCCACCAGTCCCAGCAGTTAGGGATGGTGGGAGTTGTAGCCCCACAACACCTGGAGGGCACCAGATTGTTGGGCATCCTTGACCCAGCAGGCATGTGATGTAAAATATCTACTCGCTTGGCTAAGAGCTATGACTTTCTTCTGGTCACCATGGCCCATAACAGAAGCTTCTATAGCTATTCGCTGCATATGAAAATCTAGAGATCATCTTTTCACTGGACAACCCTAGCTTGTTTCTGTAATGTTATATTATCCCTGCTGCTGCCAGAGGTTTCTCAGGGGAGATGTGAAATGGGTGGTTTTGTTTCGGAGGGTAGGGGTTAGGTTCCACACCACAAAAAAACCCTTCTAAGCAACCAAAGTTTGCCACACATAAAGATACAGTTGTGCAAGCTAATTGTTAGGGTGTATTTTTCCTTGCCTTGCAACGATAAGGGAGGGAGACGAGCGGTCGCATTTAACAGAGATTATTGCAGCAGAACAAATTTGATGTCACTCCCTCAAAGAGCCCACTTCCTTGCCATGCCTCCTCCAATTCATATACCCTTCATCTCTGGAAGAACCCAATTTAATTAGAGTGCCAGTGAGGGTAAGTTATCTTGGATTCATTGATCAGTGCAGCAATTGTTTGCTGGTTTCTTTTCCTCTGAACTTCGTTGTTCTACTTGCCAGCTATGATTTGTTTGGAGTATATATCCTTCAACAGCTGTATCACTGTGTGCCCAATCCACCAGTAAGATGGCCATTTTAATTTTACACTATTTATTCAATCTGCATTCTCCAGGACATTAAATATTGAGCAAGTTGATTCATAACAGGTGCCAGCTTTCTTTTTCTTTTCTATGCCACCTTCTACATATTTTTACATTTTCTTTTCCATTCTTCCCTTTCAGTCTACTGAACTCTACACTTCAGGCTGCTGGTGTGGCATTGGTGGGAAATGAAATTTCCCTGCCCATGGAAATAGAACATGCCAGGGAAACGTTAGGTTAGCCTTCCCCGTAAGCTAGGGTTTTATGTACAGAGATCTTTTCCCCCAGGGGGAAGTAGTCAAACATGCAGACTTCATCTTTGCTTGCAGATGTGAAGGAGGGCACTCGGTTATCTACAAGGCTTCCTGATATCTCATCAGTTCTTTTTGCTGGCTCAAAGGTATCTCAATCACCTGAAGTTTCTTGAAGAACCATTGTTCTCTGAACGAGACAGTCTGCTCCTTCTCCATCTTCCTGAAGAACCATTGTTCTCCGAACGAGACAGTCTGCTCCTTCTCCATCTTAACTGAAGAAATCTATAGCTGATGTAGAAATTCTGTAGGAATTTGATGAAATGGCCCCTGCTCCAATTTATGTGCCCACAGAAAGGCTGAGGAATTTTGAGAAGCCATTTGTTCATAGCTGTAACAAATACAGTCTGTCGGGTTACAGACGCTTCAGTTTGTGCGATTTTGGGTTGCACACCACGCCGAACCCGAAGTACCGGAAGAGGTTACTTCTGGGTTGCGGCACAGCGTGTTCTCCCCCATGGAGAGCATGTGTTGCGGTGGGGGCTGACAAGACAATGCACTGTTGCTGGGCAAAAGAGTTTGGCCAACTTTAAGCAGGGGCAGGCTGTTACTGGGGAGATTTATATGTTGCCATTTATTGATTGACAGCCCTATTTGTTAAATAAACTGCATGCAGCGATGAGCTTCCTCTTTTCGCTGCGTGCTTCGGATCACCCGCCCTCCCTCCCTAATGTTAGGCTGTTTGCTTGACCTTGCTATGCCTGTCATGGGGTCGTCTGCTTTTGGGGCAGGGGCACGATAGGAATTTTGTCCATTTGGCTGATTGGCTGGTGCCATTTGGTTTTTGCCTGCTGCGTAGCAAATCGTCACAACTTGTACATAGGCGCCGACTCCATGGGGCCTGAGGGGGCCCGAGCTCCCTCAAGAATTCGTTGGGGGGGCTCTGCCCCCCCAATAATTTAAGAAAATTATTAGTTATATTATGCTTTGTAAAATCACAAAATTATGTTGGTATTTTTTATTTTCCTTGTTTGACGATAGTTACCTTTTAAAATACATTCAGTAATGAGTTAAAACAAAGCCACTCCCGATCTAGAGAGGGGGTGGGGTTGCGGGCTCTCGACCTATCAACAATCTCGCAGGGCTGGCGTCAGCCCTGCGAGAAGCGGGGATTCCCCCTAGCTCATTAATATTCACCGCCCACGGCGGCAGCCAATCAGCTGCCGCAAAGGGCGGGCCCTCACAGGTTCACTTAAGGTCAGGGCAGCCCGGGGCTCGCCCCTTTCGTTCCCCCAGCAGCAGCGGTTTGGAGGTCTTGGGCCCCCCCAATATTTTTTATAAGTCGGTGACCCTGAACTTGTAAGGTTGTGGTTAGGCATTGGTTTGGGAATTGGTTGGTGGAGGGGTATGGATTTGGCTGTGCCTGCCCCTCTAAAATGCTGCTGCTACAAGGGTTTTCCGTTAAAGGAACCCAGGGGCTCCCCCATGCTTTTGTCCAAACCCCCTGGCAAGGGGATAGGGCCATGCAAGAGCCCCTGGGAGCATCTGGGGAGAGGTGAGGCATGGTTCCCAGTCCCGTCTCTCTCCCCAGGTGACTTACCCTTTCTGACTTTGCGGAGGGTGCGAATGTCAGACTGTCCCCGTGCAGGGTCAGTTAGCCGCTACCAGTGCCTAAGCAACCACTCACATTGCTGTAATTTTAATAAAGTTGTGGCCAAAATTATGCCAAAAACTTTAAAGAAAAATCAAGTGTCATTGTGTTTTTATTTGGGGTGTCTTGGGGACCTCGACACGCAAATGCGCAGAATCATGCTTTGCGCATGCGCGGAAGCACCAAATCTCAACCCGCGTGTGTGCAGACGTGGTGCTGCAGGTTGCAGACACTGCTGGTTGTGAACCTGCTTCCCGCACTGATCACGTTCACAACCCGAGTGTCCACTGTACCTTTGATTAAGACCCAACCAGTATTTAGGATCAAGCTGTGTGACATTTTGACTTACACAGAGCTCTGAATGTTCATTTTAAAAATAATAATAATAATCAAACAAGTTGTAATAAAACCTTCTTTACAATTTCCAAAATGTAAAATAAAAATGCAGGGTCTGTTTCAAATACAAAGCCAGTTCATCCAGGGTGTGCTAATTCAAGATAGAAATTAATGGGACAAAGCGCTTCAAGGAGCTGCTTAAATTCAGCATCTTTGTACATGTTATTCAGTAGCTTGACAGATACTCAGCTTCCACATTCATTCTCCCGGCTGTATTTATTTAACTCTTTTTGGGTTCAGAGGAACAAGTATAATTCCACCCTTTATTCTCCTAGATATTTTTTTCCATGAGACCAGCCATTCCCCTCAAAGCATTCTCAAAGTGTTGCAACAGAAACATTCTGCATGAAGGCATCTTTATTGTCCTTCGAAGTTGTGGCTTTTCCAACAGCATTATGTGGAGGAGAAAGGCGTGCATTTCTCGCCCACATTCTTCGGTTTGACATTATTGTCACTTGGAGGCAACCTCGAGACTTCAGTCTTATTTCACATGCTTTGCCCCAGATCAATTGACCATTTAAAATGTGAATTCTGAAAGATCACATTTCATTGCATTCTGATGTTGAGACCTTAGGCTTGTGAGAATGGATGGTTTTTTGAGAGGGGTGTTGGGTTGGCCCATAGAATTGGTCTTATTTTTAAAGATTTGCAACTTTTCAAATTTCACCATTAAAAACTTTTTTTAAAAAAAGAAAACATAATTTAAACTGCAATGTAAAATTTTAAAAGCTTCAGAGGACAGCTGCTGTATGAGTATTATTAATGAAAGTTCTTACATAGGTCAATCCCATGAAATTATAATATGTCCAGAGGTTAAAATAGGAGGTGAAAGAGGTTCTTATCTTACTTGAAGTGAATATGTGAATGAAGCGTGTTCATAGCTTTGCACAGAGGAAGTCCCAATTTCAGTCTGTGACATCTCCAGTTAAAAGCAATTGGTTAACCAGAGATGGGAAAGATTTCCACCCAAGAAACTGGTGAGCTGCTGCCAACCAGTGTGGACAATACTGAGATAGATGGAAAAGTAGTAAGAAACTACTTTATCTATGCCTATTTGCTTTTGTCTTGATGAAGTAATGTTAATGGTGATTCATCTTGCTTGATGTACTGAGCCTTTATTTTCTTTTTCTTTCATTCAACATGGAACCCAAGGTAGCATCTGTTTGTTTCTCAGACAATCTCCCATTCAGGCAAATGCCACTTTAAACACTCCAACAGCACTATATAAATGCTATTGTTACATTAATTTTGTATCTTCGTTGTCATCTTTTCATTTTAAACACTTGATATCAGTGGACAATAGATTTCTCACGCCATGCTGAATCTTTTGATTCCGATTGCAAGGTATTCAAGAAACCTCCTAGTAGGGTGACACTGAAGCCTCACCCCATTTTACATTGAGACAAAAATACAGAATTTTGTCATTGTTTGGTGATTTAGCTATTAACAGGAAAAGAAATCCAACATTTAAAACTGTTCTTACACCAGCAAGTTTCCATATTCATTTTACAAGGCATTTATGTTGGAATCTCTCTTAGGCTTTTGTTTTTTTCTGTCATATAGAGACACCCTGTTGAGAGGCATGTTTATATCTTTTGACTGTTTAAAAATACCTATTCTTGTGTAAGCTCAGTATATGCAATTAGCATGCATATATTGACAAGTTACTGTGCCATAAAACCAGGTGAGGCATGTAATATGGGACAAGGTTGGTCCATGTTTTACAGCTGAGTATCTGCATATTTTTAGACCCTCATTGGTTCCTTGACAAGTCATCAGAAGATAAAAATATAAGAAGAGCCATGGTGGATCAGGTCAAAGGTCTATGTAGTCCCCCATCTTTCTTTCTAGCTGGGCACTTCCTTCCAACTCTACAATTCCATGATTCCAGGAAGGCCACAAACATAGTCTTGAAGGCAGTTGTTTGTTCACCAGCAATGGATACTCATAGACCTATCTCTGAAGATGGAGATCCCAGTGTCAATCATCCATAAGGTCACACCCAGTCATAATGTGATTGTTGTTTTTACTGCTGCTATTAACGATTACCACTGATACATATTTTCTATCAGCCTTGAAATCACTCCTTTTCTTCTGGCAATCCTTATTATATACAGTGGTACCTCGGGTTACATACGCTTCAGGTTACATACGCTTTAGGTTACAGACCCCGCTAACCCAGAAATAGTGCTTCAGGTTAAGAACATTGCTTCAGAATAAGAACAGAAATCGGGCTCCGGCAGCAGCAGGAGGCCCCATTAGCTAAAGTGGTGCTTCAGGTTAAGAACACTTTCAGGTTAAGAACAGACCTCCAGAACGAATTAAGTTCTTACCCGAGGTACCACTGTATACAACAAGCATGGAATGGATCAGTTTCTAATCGAGTTAAACTGTAATGTACAAGGTAGGAGAGTGTTTTCAGGTAAACAAAGGCAGGGATACCCAGGACTGACATGAAATCTAAGCATCCTTTTTACATGGCTCATTCATTTCAGTAAATGTGTATGTTGTTATTGTTTTATTTTATACCCACCATTCACCCTAAATTGTGATCCAAGGGCATGTCACAATAATTTAAAGCACAACATTTGTGCGTTGGCTTCCTCGTCAGTCCTTATATGCAGGAGTTCCATGTGTGCATTGGGAGCACACAGCTCTGATCAGGGTAGATTTCACACAAATCTCTTGTTCAATAACCCTTGAGCCACACATCGAAAAGACTGAACCATGTTGTAATGCGTATCATTCTCTGGCTCAAAAATGCAGAAATGCAATGCTTTACATATCATAATATTAGCAGCCAAATATACTAGGACATGATATACAAAGGGAAGGGGATTCCACAAAAGTAGTGGGATCTATCAAGTCACTTTACAGCACAATTTTGTTTTGGTTTGAAAGCTCTTTGTGAAGTTTATTTTCAGATTCTGAATAATTCTTCAGCAGTATATGAGGATATGTAACATGCAAAACACAATAAATCTACATTGTGGCTTATATAACATTATGTAACATTTACAAACGGGAAAATCATGTTAGCCTGCTATAGCAAAAACAAGAAGACTCCTGTGGTATATTGGAGACTAACAAGTTTATCATAGCGTAGGCTTTGATGGAGTTGACCTCACTTTGACAGATATACAAAGCTTCTTCTTCAGATGGCAGCTATATAAATAATGCATGAGCAAAGAAGAAGAAAGTTTGTAGACATTAAGGGAGCAAACCTATGCACAAAAAGCTGGTTTAAATTAAGCCGACATAGTTACACCAGACACAAATCCTGTACAGCAGTGAGGCTTAATCCAGGCAAAGAAAAATAGTGTTCTATGCCACGTTGCTATGTCAAGCTGAATGAGGTTAGGAACTATTGTATGTCCCCACCTGACTTGTCCCACCCCAGAACACACTTTTTGGGGTGCTTACTCTGGTCTAGGCTCAGCCTGTTTACAGCAGCGTATCTTCCACTGAGCTGGGAACCATCTGGCTGAGCCAGAGATCCAGTGCATCCTAAGTGGCTCCTCCTGGTGGGATCTTGCCATTGTACTGCCCCCTGAGCCACGTGGCAGACCTATCACTGTCGTTTGTGAAGCCCGCTAGCATCCCTATATCTGCAGTAGATGAAGGCAGGTTAAATCTATATTGACATAAGAACACCCATCCATGGTTGAACTAGCCCAACTGTAATACCTCAAGGACCACCTGGACCTTGAGATCATCCTCTGAGGCCCTTCTTCATGTGTGTTCATGAGAGGTCCAGTGGGTGGTAGCATGAGAACGGGCCTTTTCTGTAGTGACTCCACATTTGTGGAATGCTCTTCCCAGGGAGGTTCGGCTGGCGCCTTCATGAAAACATTCCTCTTCAACCAAGCATTTGGCTGATTGACATCTGATGCCCTTTTAAATGTCTTGCAGGAAGAGAGATTATTGGTTTGTTTTCGTTCTTATTTTTATTGCGCATTTTGCATTTTTTTATATTGTAATTACACACACACACATATATACATACTCTCTACCCTTCACACTGTATAAAGGACAGTATATAAATTTAATCAACGACAACAACCCTGGATTGCAATAACAAAGATGGGAAATAAAAACTAATATTAAGCATAAACATTTTTAAATATGTGTTAATTAACTTTCGGTTAACAATCTGGTTGCTGTTGCTTTAGAGCAGCAAAACCATTCTCTATAGATGAAATTGCAAATATCATCAGCACCCGTATGATGCACAGACCATCTAAAGAATGATCGGTCTGAAATGGTTCGCATTCCTTTGGACTCTCCTGTGAAGAAGGCAGACAAAAGTTTGTATCCTGCCCTTCCACATAAAGGAGCCCAGGGCAGCAAATATCAAAATATTTAAAACAATGCAACTTAAAATAATACTTAAAACCATTAAAAGCTATCTAAAGATAAAGGTAAAGGGACCCCTGACCACTAGGTCCAGTCGTGACCGACTCTGGGGTTGCGGCGCTCATCTCGCTTTATTGGCCAAGGGAGCCGGCGTACAGCTTTTGGGTCATGTGGCCAGCATGACTAAGCTGCTTGTGGCGAACCAGAGCAGCGCACGGAAACGCCTTCCCGCCAGAGCACTACCTATTTATCTACTTGCACTTTGACGGGCTTTCGAACTGCTAGGTGGGCAGGAGCAGGGACCGAGCAACGGGTGCTCACCCCGTCGTGGGGATTCGAATCGCCAACCTTCTGATCAGCAAGTCCTAGGCTCTGTGGTTTAACCCACAGCGCCACCTGCGTCCCTAAAAGCTATCTAGAAACATATAAAAACTTTTAGAACATCTAAAAATATTTAAAAACAAACATGACACACACACAGTTAGGAATTTCGAGGTTGCTGAAACCAGTATCTCAGCCATCCAATGCTTGGGTAAACATAGCTGGGCATAGTTATGAATAAAACAAATGTGATTTTACAGGAATGTGGCTTTACTATTAAAGCCAGGGGAGGGGGAGGGCTTTCTCAACTGAGGGACCATATTCCCTTCTGGGGAAGCTTAAGGAGGCCACAGGCCAGTGGTAGGTGCGCTAGAGGCAAAGGAGGTGGAGCAATAAATGTAAATATTATCTTTGTACAGTGGGCTAGTTTCACGTACTCACCCATCTCTCTCCTCCATCCAGGAAAGAGGCATTATCAGATCACATTCTGGCCTGGCTGAAACACTCAAGGTGGATGTTAAGCAGGGACAGTAAAGGGTGCAGCCTGTGGAGAATCCCAAGGAAGAGATAGAGAAGCAGGAAAGACTGCATTTGGACCCCAGGCAGAGGCACTGCCTCGAGCCAAAGATTGGGGGTCATCTATGGTGTGTGTGCATTACATGCCTGCGACATCACGAGCATGACACGCAAAGTGCAATATGCGCACATCGTTGGGAGGAGGCACTCTGGAGGTTCAGCCTCCTCAATACTGGGGTGGGGGGGCTGAGCCCACTGCTAAGGAATATTGAGGGGCTCACCTGAGCCCGGGTCCAAGGTTTCCAACTAAGTTGTGGCCTGTGTGCTTTCAATCAAAACATCTTCCCCTCTTCCAAAAAAGGAGTAACTTTTCTTTCATTGTCTCAAAAAGAACATACCTTAAAATAATAATAATAATAATAATAATAATAATAATAATAATAATAATAATTTATTTATATCCCACCCTCCCCAGCTGAAGCCAGGCTCAGAGCGGCTAACAACAATAAAATGATACACATTCTAAAATCATTTCATTATAAAATTAATTCAAATCAGATTAATGGCAACCAATTGGGCTAGGGTTCTGTGAGGATTGCCAAAGGAGGGAGTCAGGCTGTGCCTTGGCCAAAGGCCTGGTGGAACAGCTCTGTCTTGCAGGCCCTGCGGAAAGATGTCAGGTCCCGCAGGGCCCTAGTCTCTTGTGACAGAGCGTTCCACCAGGTCGGGGCCACAGCCGAAAAAGCCCTGGCTCTGGTTGAGGCCAGCCTAACCTCTCTGTGGCCTGGGACCACATAGTTTAAAATAGTTTAAATAAATAGTTTAAAACAGGCTTGAAAGTTAACAGAGTCTGGCTTGGAGATTGACAGAAACCTTCTCAATCGCTCCAGCGCCATTTCTCTTTTCCTGAGCCAAGCTGGGCAGCGCAGTCAGCCCACCTTGAAATGCTTCTTACTGAACATGCTCCAGCATGGGCTACACTTGCATTGCAAGAGCTTTTTGAACCTATTGTTTACAATTTCTCTGTTCTGTGGTGTGTTTATATATTTTAATTGACCCAGCTATCAATAACGTACGCACACACGCATGCACACACACACACACACACACACACACACAGAGTGTGTGCAGCCTTATTTTTCTCATTTGTTCATTCTAAATGATTGTTGAGACTTTTAATCATACTTTTCTTGGCTATTGCTTTGTCATCTGCTGTGTTCTTGAATGTTCATTTACATCCCTCAAGGGACTATTGATTCATGTACTGATATAATTATGATATAGCTGACAGTCAACCCATTAACCTCAATGCCTTTTATAGTCTGGATTAATAGAAAGAGAAACTGGGTTGATCACACATAATTCTGATTGTTATTGGCCCTGCTGGTATCATCAATAAAAAACTTAGTGTGTGTTTTGCTCCAGCCTGGCCCTGATTAGTCAAATGTCTTGCAAATTTGGGGCTATGGATACCAGTGTAGACACTCAGGATTTCACCTCCCAGGGACAATGGCAGCATGAGAAGATAGTGGCCTGCCAATTTTTTCTAGATAGTCAGAACTGTCTGTATTCTGTTCTTCATCCAAGTTTTCCATCACAGACCCATATCTCTGCCTGCCTCAGTATAAGACTGAGATAATATAGAATTATATGTTCTCTATTAATTATGCATAGCATTTAATAAATGGTTGCATCAAGAAATCAATGGAGGTGGCACAGCTCACCAGCACATGTCCTCTGCAGAGGGATGTGATTTGTGGCATCTCTGGTGATAAAGATCTCTGGTGCAAAGGCTGAGTGATAAAGAGCTCTGTCACTTCAAATAGTGAATCACTGCCAAATTGAGTACAGGTAATCTCCGCAGTGACGGGGTGAGCTCCTGTTGCTCAGTCCCTGCTCCTGCCCACCTAGCAGTTCGAAAGCACGTCAAAATGAAAGTAGATAAATAGGTACCACTCTGGTGGGAAGGTAAATGGTGTTTCCATGCGCTGCTCTGGTTCGCCAGAAGCGGCTTAGTCATGCTGGTCACATGACCCAGACGCTGTACGCCGGCTCCCTCGACCAATAAAGCGAGATGAGCGCCGCAACCCCAGAGTCGGCCATGACTGGACTAATGGTCAGGGGTCCCTTTACCTTTAAGCCCCTATTTCCATGGGGATTCGGTCCCAAGGCACCGCATGTTTAAGTGAAATTGCGTATATTTGAAACACCATTGGAAAAGCCTGCATGTGTTTTGCTCCTGCCCCCACCCTGTTCCGCCCCTTTTGTGACGTTTTCAGGTCAGGATTGGCATGATGCACATGTGCGCAGTTGTGCACATATTGAATGTGTGTGAGTTGCCTGTATAAGTACTGTCTGAGATGAGCCAACGAAAACACCCTAAGAGCCTTGTTGTATCTTCTCCTGTAGACCACAAGCAGGTTCCACACCTTTGGCCCAGAGGCAGGAGGGGCTGTGCTGGAACAATAGACAGCAAGGTGAATATGACTGGATTTCACCTATCGATTCGAATCAATGAGCCAACTCTCTGGTTGCTCATACCTCCATTTTATATTTCCAGATATGCTACTCAGCCCTCATTCTTTTGTAATCAGAGTCAAATCTTTCCCGAGTGAGAAGATGGTTCCTTGAAAGCAGAAATATGCTTCAGGAAGAGAAAAGAAAAGAAGTTTGAAATTGCAACTTTGAGGTGATTTGTGTGCCGGGGAAGGCTGCCTGTCCTCAGGAGTGCATTTTTAAATAAGAGGAGAGCTGGAAATAAAAGGCAAATAGCACCTTGAAGTGAAAGAACAGGAGCAGATGTCCTTTAGTCGTGTGTTTTATTGATTTATAAACACTCCGTCAGGCTGCCTCATCTCTGCAGAGTAATTTAGATATGGGAAAATATCTGTGAAATATATTGATTGCTTTATTGATTGAAAAGCCAATTGCTGTTGCACTCCTGTTTTACCATTTAAGTCCTGACACATTTTGACATATGAGCCAGCTGTGACTACTGCCTCAATTCTGCAGTAAGATAATGTGAAGCCTGTCAGGCCCCTTCCCCACCAGCCCCAATAATTTACAAGGGGGGGGGGGTCTGCTATTTAGCTTGTTTCCCAGCCAGTGGAATAATTAGGATTCGTTAAAGCCCTGAGCTGCAACCCTGTTTGGTACATATATTGAGGAGCTTTCCTTGATATATTTCTCTGCGTTAACTGGATTGATATGTCACGAACAAAAGAAATGTAGAAACCAGGCAGTTATTATTCAAAACCTATTCGCCTGGGAATGATTGTTACTGCTCAGATATTCTCCCCCTCCACTTTCTGCGAGAGGGATTTGGGTTTTTCAAACATTCCATTGGGGAATTCTCACTTGTTACCAGATCAGCTTGCACTGAGCAGCCATAAATCAAGAGACGACGGCCTTGCGAGGTGGGGAACATCCACTACTCCTCTTTAGGGCTCTGTTATTTATTTTGAAAATTTAAGCTGCGGTAAATTTATTGATTTTGTTTTATAGAGAGAGCACGCAAAAGCAATTACAAACTATTCTTGATTTGGAAGAGAAAACCTCCTAAATTAACATAATAAAGAGGGGGGTTTTTTTGCTTGAGCGGTTGTAAAAAGTAATAAATTAGAGGTGCTTAGAAAATGGGGCTGAGGGGAAGAAGGAAGGAAGAGAATGTGTGGTGTTTTTTATTTTTTTAAAAAAAGACTTTTAAACATAGTAGTGTTTAAATACATTGATTACCTCCCTTTGCTGTTGATCATAACATTATCAGACATTCAGATAGTTGTTGTTGTTGTTTAGTCGTTTAGTCGTGTCCGACACTTCGTGACCCCCTGGACCAGAGCACGCCAGGCACTCCTGTCTTCCACTGCCTCCCGCAGTTTGGTCAGACTCATGCTGGTAGCTTCGAGAACACTGTCCAACCATCTTGTCCTCTGTCGTCCCCTTCTCCTTGTGCCCTCCATCTTTCCCAACATCAGGGTCCTTTCCAGGGAGTCTTCTCTTCTCATGAGGTGGCCAAAGTCTTGGAGCCTCAGCTTCACGATCTGTCCTTCCAGTGAGCACTCAGGGCTGATTTCCTTAAGAATGGATAGGTTTGATCTTCTTGCAGTCCATGGGACTCTCAAGAGTCTCCTGCAGCACCATAATTCAAAAGCATCAATTCTTCAGCGATCAGCCTTCTTTATGGTCCAGCTCTCACTTCCATACATCACTACTGGGAAAACCATACCTTTTACTATATGGACCTTTGTTGGCAAGGTGATGTCTCTGCTTTTTAAGATGCTGTCTAGGTTTGTCATTGCTTTTCTCCATTTCTTCATTGCTTTTTTCCATTTCTCCATTGTCATTGCTTTCCTCCATTTCTTCCCCTTCTATTTGCCAGGAGGTGATGAGACCAGTGGCCATGATCTTTGTTTTTTTGATGTTGAGCTTCAGACCCTATTTTGCGCTCTCCTCTTTCACCCTCATTAAAAGGTTCTTTAATTCCTCCTTACTTTCTGCCATCAAAGTTGTGTCATCTGCATATCTGAGGTTGTTGATATTTCTTTCAGCAATCTTAATTCCGGCTAGGGATTCATCCAGCACAGCCTTTCGCATGATGAATTCTGCATATAAGTTAAATAAGCAGGGAGACAATATACAGCCTTGTCATACTCCTTTCCCAATTTTGAACCAATCAGTTGTTCCATATCCAGTTCTAACTGTAGCTTCTTGTCCCACATAAAGATTTCTCAGGAGACAGATGAGGTGATTAGGCACTCCCATTTCTTTAAGAACTTGCCATAGTTTGCTGTGGTCGACACAGCCAATGGCGGTTTCAGATAGTTAGGATACATTATATCATTAATTCCAGGATGTTTTGGCC